>NC_135611.1:77447758-77749568 GCF_053574225.1 Canis aureus | reverse complement strand
GATATTTATATCATGATATTTCCATCAATGTTAGGAGCAGTTTTCTTAGGTTGTAAGGAAAGAATCATGTATCTTGGTAGAGTTAAGGGTTTTGATGTCAGTACTGTGTCTGGGTTCACTTATGTCATTAACTCAAAACTCAGTTCTACAGTAAGGACTGAAGATATCTCTGGAGAGGACTTAGACCTCGATTTAAAATGCAGGTATCAATCATTATCTACTATGCATACAGTCTTTACTGAGTGATTATTAAATTAACTGTGACCATACCACAGCAGTCACCACAGAGATAGAGAGCTGCTGAGTAATAGTTTTAGTACATAAATATCTTTACTTCTATCAGAAGACAAACCGGCTTTCCTAGAATGTGAACTGTTTCAAGTTCAGGATAGCAGGAACATAATGAATGAGAAAACTGGTATAGAAAAAAGTCTTCAGCAGATATTTAATCTGCCTGGTGCTGATGATAATAATAGTAACTTTTCTATTACTTTATTAATGAGGATTTAAATTTGTAATAGAATGTCTTACCTCATTCCTTTCAATTTCTAGTCTCATAATTTTACACTTAACTCTTGGAGTTTTCTGATTGTCATTAATCAGTTTTTTGTTTTGTTGTGTTTCTGGATTTTTAATTTATTTTTTCATGAGAGACACAGAGAGGCAGAGACATAGGCAGAGGGAGAAGCAAGATCCTCACAGGGAGCCCGATGTGGGATGGATCCCCAGACTGGGATCATGCCCCAAGCCAAAGGCAGATGCTCAACTGCTGAGCCACCCAGGTGTCCTCTAATCAGTCTTTTTTTTAAAGTCCCATACTACTTTCTATTTACATAGAAAACATATCCTTTAGGTCAGCCCTGAGTATGAGTTCTATGATGAATTGCTTTAGGCTATTGGGGTGAGGATCAGGACAGAGGTGCTTTGTGGTGGCATTTCAGGGAGAGAAGAGAGGGCAGGAAATGTGAGTTGGTGGATACTTGAGACTCATTTTCATTTGCTTTGAGTTTTTCCTGGGCTCAGGCTTGGGCTGGGATATTTTTAAGCTCAGCTTTCAGATCTTATTTTATTGTTGCTGTAAAAATTTGCATATGCCCAAATTAAAAAAGGAAGGACAAGGGGGAGTAGCAGATGAAAAAACTGGTCCAAGCATAAAGACGTTTTTGAGCATTTCTGAGATCAATCCATTTCCTACATTTTATAGAAGAGAAACTGATGCCAATAAAGTAGACATGTTTATTCTTAAAGTCAGAAATCAAAATCAAAAGTCTTTTAGTTTTTATCTTGAATCACCAGTTGACTTTTCCTTCCTTTCCCCCTTTTCTGAAAACATTAGAAAAAAATCATTTGTTGAATTAATCTAACCTTGGGTAAATAGCTCTGAATTTCCCATGGTGTGTGGTCTCTAGGCCTCTTACCATTTCTAGGTCTCTAGGTCATGCAGTGAGAGACTGTTTGTATGTGTGTGTATGTGTGGGTAGGGGAGCAGGGTGTTAGTGGTGATAGCCACACACATGTGTTTAGAAAATCCAAAATGCAGTTTGGCTCTAAGCAGTTCCCTCCTCACCTAGTTTCTAAACCCATGTGTATTTTAAGAGAATCTTAATCCATATGTTCCTGATTTACTTTCACTAAGTCATCTGCTTGTTGTTGCTAGGAGTCCTTTGATGTCTAAGAAGACTTATGAGCAATTTTTATGGCTTCTCTGAGCCTTTGTTCTTTCAAGAGGCAAGATGTGCTTTGCCTGCATGGATGGCACTCTTATTGTAACAATCTAAATTTTCCTAAAATTTGGAAAGGAGACAGAGTGAATCCTAACCTTGACCAAGGGCCATGTTTTTTTTCCCAATGCCAAAATCGTGGAAAAAAAAAAAGTCTGGTCTGACTCAAGAAGGTAACATGCTGTCAACGTTCCAGCATCACTTTTGTACTTTGGTCCTTCTGTGTTTGGGCAAATTGATTCCTCTTGTTTGGAAGGATTGTTTATTAAAATATTCATTTGTTCTTGCTATTCTTTCATTTATTTTTCTTTCCTTATTTCACACAGGATTCAGACCCTTAATAATTTCCTGCTTCAGAGAATTTTTGTTTTGGTAGGACTGAGAGCAGAATCCTAAACTTATTAAAGCCGCTATGTAGGTACCCCATGAAAGTCACTAGTAGGTGCCCAGAGAGTAAGAGATAAATATCTTCCAAGGCAGGGTGTTCATCTTTGACTAAGATGAGTGGGAGAGAATGACTTGGTCCTTCTGGGCTCATTCTTTCTCCAAGCAGAGTCCTAGGTAGATGACAAAATCTTGGAAATCATGGCCAGATAAAGCACTGGGAACTGAACCTTGAGTCCAGGAGTTCCAAACCTAGTCCAATTGCCTACATCTCATGAAAGCCAGAGAAGCAGTTAAGCTTGCTATGACATACCACAGGAATCATACAGGCTGTCACTGGGTGTCTTAGTAGTGACCAGTGTAGAACAGTGTGAGGATTCCCTGATGAAATGCCATGTGAGGCCCTAGGACTCTTCTTCTTGGATAGGTAATCGTAACTAGTGGTGAATTTCCTTCAATTTAGTAGAATGAAGCCAAAGTTAGATTTTAAACGACCTAAAGAAAATGTGGGCATGTGATGATTCTGAAATACCTGAGTTTGTATATTAAGATTCATTTCTGCTATGTTCACTTATTTTTATTTTAGTGTACCATGAGCATCAGTCCACAAGCATCCCCTAGGTGATGCTATTCTGTTTCAGGTTCTAGAGCAGGGTAAGTGGTCAGTGACGTAAAAGAAGTTTCCATCTCTGTCTTCAAGTTTCCAGAGGCAAAGTCTATTATACTTGTTTTTATTAACTGTTATAAAATACCTCAATGAGTTATAAACACTGTACTAATTTCTGTTAGTAGATTATCTCTTTTAATCCTTGTAAGAGATCCATAACAGCAGAAACTCTTATTATTTCCATTTTACAGGTAAGGAAGTGGAAGTTTAGAAATCTGCCCAGTATCATGCAGCTAGTCACAACCTTATCCAGGTGTATTTGACTCCAGTTTCCATGCTCTTCTTCTCAATTCTATACTGCTTTCAGTAGACCATACGATAATTTATATAATTAAATGTGAGAAAAAGAAAAAGAGGAACTGATCAAGTTCAGAAGAGTCAATGAAGGCTGAAGTGATGAGAGATGAGCTTATAAACAAGTGGGATTTAAGATGAGTCATAGAATAGTTAAGGTTGTAATGTAACTTAGAATCATTTCATCTCTCCCATGACCTTTACAGCCCTCACACCTGGACTGAATTCAGACAAGCTGAGGGTAGAGGCAGAACAACATGACTGAAGGCACGAATGTGGAAATGATCACTGTGTAGTCATTTTTACAATAAGAAACCAAGTCAGAGGACAATAGGAAGTGATTTGGAGAGAGAGGTAAGTTACAGTGGACATCAAGACAGTATGAGGTGCAGAAATTATAGAGATCCATGAATTCCAGGCTAGAACTCTGAACTTTATCTCAAAGTATTTTTCCTATCTTAATATCTTAAATGTTTGTTTAAAACACTTCTCTCTAGAGACCATGCCATGTCTTAAATCAAAAATCTTATCTTGATGGGAGCTGGGCTTCTGCATTTTCCACAAGATCCCACAGGCCCAACATCCTAGTGATTTGGATATTAACTAAAGTTTGAAGACTACCGCTGTGGACAGTGGGGATCAGGTGCATGATAGACACTGGAGATTTCAGAACACAGAAGAGGCCTGTGAGGATTTATTAGGTTGTAAAACATGAATTAGAGACCAGAGGGATCAGCCTAGATTTGGATGTCAGTTACGGTACAGCACAGGGCTTATCTTGGAAAGGGCCTATGGTGGCTATGCAAACAAAGGGGAACAGCTGAATAAGGCTTAATTTGAAAGAAGAACTAATAGATTTGGTGACCAGCTAGGCTAGAGCCATCTAATCAATCACTAGTCCTGTCATCTACAGATGACATAAATAGTTCATATATACTTCCAGCTTTCTCAATTCTCAAATCTCAGGCTATTACTTCCATGGCCTTCTTGCTAGTTTCGCTGACTTACTCCTTGTCCCCTACCTGCCCATCAATCCTCTATTCTCCACCTTGTGAGAGTGTTCATTCTCAAATGCAATACTCCCCATGTAATTGTTCTGCTCAAAAGTGTTTAATGGTTACCTATTGCTCTCGGAATAGCTAAAATTTATTTATAAAGCACGTAGGGTCTTTCATAGTCTGGCCTCTATTGCTTTTCAACTTCTTTCTTTCTCACTGCTTCCTCCACCTCTTGGTCTCAGGTATACTAAACTTGGATCATAGCTTCTTTACATCTCTGAATCTGTGCATGTGCTCTGCTCTTTCTCTCTAGAACAATTTCCCTTCCCTTTGTCTGGTGAGCTTAGGTATCATGTTCTCCAGGAAGCCTTCCTTGACCATCACCAGCCTGCCCACTGGATTAGGACTTCCTTTTATGTGTTTTCACTATATTCTGTTTTTGAGTTTAATGCACAAGATCCTTGAGGGAAGGCCATGTCTGATTTATACAACCCAGCATCTGGCATAGTGCCTAACCCATGGTAGGTCCTCATGACATGTTTATTGAATAAATGAACAAAAAGAGTGACTGAGAAAGAAGGAAGAGCCAAGGATGTCATCAAGGTTTCATGTTTGATTATATGAAGATAATGTCAGAGCTTTCACTTGTCTTTTCAACAGCTTCCATCTTGACCATAAGGAGACACAGGGGGCCTTGTCTTTGTCAGGACAAAAACAATAAGGATGGAAACTCCAAGACTTAATCTCTTTCAACTGAATCCATCTCCTTGACATTTGAAAGCCGACAGCCCTTCCAGTCAGGGGAATAATGATCAGATTGTGTATAACAAGCCTGAAACTAGTGTCTATCAACTCTGTATTGGATAAAGTACATTAAGATAAAGGGCTATGTAGTCATTCATTAAATGGTGGGTTTTGCTATTTAAAAGGAACCTCTGTTCCTCTGGGAGAAAGAGAGGCAAGGAACAGGGTGTCTTGATCCTGGGGAGAAGCAGCAACCTACTTTGTGTGTTGACTTTCTGTTTGTGAGATATATAGTCAGCATTTCTAATGAATCTGCTGGAAGCGGCTGGAATATTATGATTTATAGCACCTTCCCACTCTCTATCATAGCATTTTATTAGATGGATGGGAAGCTGGTAGTAATGAGGTTAGGAATGAGAAAACATCCATCAAGCCCTGCTACATCTTCTCAGGAAAGACAACACACTATCTCATATGTCACAGGCAGTGATCTAGGTCACGATGATATAAAATGCGTGATTAAAACCAAGCATTTGACACTAGATAATAGGCATCTAGTTAAAAAATAGCTCTAGTGTTCCTGACTTTTAATTAAACCCAACTCGTAAATATGCACTGTGGTAAATATACTGCAGAATGGGGCTTGTTTATATTCCACCACATAACAATTACCTCCAGAATGGGTGCTTTATTTCACTACATGGTGTTATTAGTCAGGCGATGGACTGAAATACAAATGTTAAGCCAGTGATGTCAGACAGGCATGCCACAGCAGGGCCACCACTCGACTCCTGCTTTCCCCACCCACCTTCCCTGGGTTTCCTGCCTTCTGCCTTCTCCAGTATCCTCTCACCCTTTTGACCAGAGTTATCAATCTAAAATCAAACACATTTAATCATTTCCAGCAATCTCTCATAGTACCTTTGATTGCATCAGTAATGATTGGAAGAGAGAAGATCTTTTAAATACATAACTTTGACGTTCAGTAAATCTGTCCTGTTAATGGGTTTATTCTTTGACAGGACATTCATTTATGAGAAAGTTTTTCTTTTTTTTTTGAATATCAAGTCCAGTACTAGAATACTAATACAAAATTGGGGGAGCAGTTAGGAAACAGTAATTGAGCTTTTTTTTTTTTTTTTTTTCATTTTATTGGGTATCTGGACATTCTTGGTTGATAGCATAGATCACGGACAGAGCACTGGTCTAGGATCTAGATTTTATCTCTAACATTAATTGGTCTTCTGACATTTATTGCCTCTTAGCCATGCAGCTTTAGTGAGTTTTTGAATTTGAGAAATGAGATTAGACCTTTTCCAAGACCTCTTCCCTCTGATGGCCTGTGAATCTGTTAAATCAATGCATCTCGAGGTTTAATGCCATACAGATCTCTCGGGAAACTTGTTAAAATGCAGATTCGGATTCAGCAAGTATGGGTGGGGCCTGAGATGCTGCATTTTTGACAAATTCCCAGTGAATGCTGATTCTGCCGGTTTACAGACCACACTTTGAGCAGCAAGATGTTAAAATACAAGGACTGTTTCTTACCATCGAAAATTTTTAAACTCTGGGTCTTTTTTTTCTTTCTCCCAGTGTCACTACTTATATATGTAATGCCCGTCAGTGAAACATCTACCTCCTTTAAGTAGTATATTATTAAAACTGCTTTCTTTTGGCTAATGGTTTTGAATTAAGATAATTTCTGAATATATGACTATGCTCATAAAGTTCAGTTCAGTTCAGTTAGTATTTCTCTAGTGTCACAATTTAATTTAGTAACCCATTCCAGTGATCAGACAACTCCCTGTCAAAGTGATTTTTAGTCCCTTTAGACACCACATGTTCATGGTTAAGCTCTTCTTTCTTCCTTCAATCTCCGAGGAGATGAGGAACAGCTGATCACCTGTGGAAGTAATTTACCCTAAATTGGCATGAACAGACCATGTGCCTCAGAGAAGGAAAATTCTGTTAACAAGCAGGAAGCCGAACAGCCAACCCTCTCCCCCAAGACTTGTGTCTCCCCAGAGCTGAGGAGCAAAAGGTTTTATATCCTGGACAGTCAAGTGGTTAACCAGCCACAAACAGCTGTGAATGGGCTGGTCTGAGCTGCCTGTGTGCATTTGGAATAAGGAGAGTTTCCTCCTGCATGAGATTTAACTTATTATTTTATTTCTTTTTAATATGAAAATCAGACCTCCACTCTCTTTCCCTTTATTTTCATTCAGTTTGATGTGATTGTCGTAATTATATGTCAGCTATTACCAAGCACATTCTAATTACTCTATTTATCGCTAGAATTACTGTTACTACATAGTGTTTTGTTCATTAGTGAACTCTGAGGGGACTTCCTTGCACATGTCAGACTTTACATGATGTGATACTCAAAATCATTATTATTTTGAGCAAATTCACAAAATTGATGTGTACTTTTCATTTGGATTTTCTTGACTAACGCAGTTCCGCAGTTCCCATTCCTGAATGTGTTGTTACCAGGAAAAATTACAATTTGACAGGAATACAAAAAGAGGGAAATGTTTTGAATCAATATTTTGCTTTCAGCTCTTAAAAATAGCACCATGGTGTTTGAATTTCAAATCACTAAACTCCTTTATTGATTTTTATTTTTAACTGCACGAATTGGTGGGCTTTGTGATTCTGAACCCAACTTTTCTATTGACTTATGGTGTCTTGAGCAACTGGTCAGTTGAACTTCTCTTATCCATCGGTAGTTTGAATGGAACTTTCTCTCCATGTCCTAATGATGTTGTGAATTTAACATGTTGGTTTTATATGTAAGACAATGTCAATATCCCCAAATATTGGGAAGGCAAAGTCTATTAAATTTAACAAATTTTTACTTATTTTACATAATATATTCTAAGCTTCTCATTGAAATCAGTTCTGTAACTCTTCACTTTGTGTAAATATAGGAGTACAACCTAATTTAGCATAAAATTTGTATGGTTTTTATAGATGCAATTATTTCAGTTTTTATTTTTCGATTCTAAAATTCTCAATGAGATGTTTCCTTTATCTTTTTCTCTCACCCAAACTCTCAAATGAAATTGACCAGAGAAAAATAAACTGCATCTAGGAACTAGGGAAAGTGTTTATGCAAAGATATTTTTTCCCTAGCAGCAGTAAAATGTGACATCATAAATACAAAGGAAGAGAATACAACTTAAAAATATTGCCTGCAGATGTAATTGTGGACACTTGCTTTGCACTTGCAATAAAGTTTAAAGATCTTTAACATTAAATATTAAAGATAAGAGATATGACATATTAGCATGAAGAATTGGGAAGAAGAGGTAGGGAGAATTAAATAGGAGCTAGTAAGATTAATTTTAGAAAGGTAAGAAAATAAAGTATACTAGAATTAAGGTCTGCAGAAAATTAAATGAGCAGTTTGGAAAACAAACTTGGTAAGTTCAACTAGAATATAGAGGGACAGGTTTAAAAAGCAAAAAATATCTACAGAGATGATGACAGATACAGAAATCAGAGTAAGCATAACAAATAATATCTATATAAGAAGAAATGGATTCTGACCAGTGAAAGCCCCTCCTGAAACAAAAAGACTCATTATAAACCAGAAAAATGTATTCAGGGAGAGAAACCTCTAGGCATATTCTGAAGAAATTAAATTTAAACATAAAGACATCCTGGAAGCATCAAATCAGAAATAATTTAATAATAATAATAATAATAATAATAATAATAATAATAATAAAAACTATCAGATGTGTTTCAGACTTTTCCTCTTTAACAGTGTTAGTGATAGAACACCATGAAATAAATGTTTCATGGGGAAAAGTTCTAATCCAATAACTTCACACTAGTTAAATTGTCATTCATGGGGGATACAAACTAAAAGGCAATAACTGAAAGAATCATGTATATTTCTTGAGGGAAAAATATAGCCAAAGACTAACAACTGTCAGCTGAGAAATGAATGGAAAACAAACAACTTTGAGGAAGACCAGCAGTAAATTTAAAGCCAGGTAAATTTACCATTAAATAAAATTATTTGACCTTGGTAGATTGCAAATGAGAATATGAATATCATAAATAATTATTGAAAGAGAAGATGGAAGATGTGCAAAAAATAAATTAGTCTAGAGAGTAAATTATATAAATTAAAACAGAAAATGGTTGGAAAGAAGTTGAAGAGTATTAATTTCCTTATTTCACATAAGGGAGTCCTAAGATATTGATAATTAAAGAATATTCAACCATGCTTAGAAAAATCTTCGATTTGAAAAAAGATAGTTAACATAAGTTATTAAAGAAAAAAGATTTTAGAAATTTCAAAAATATAAAGAACCAACAGAGTAAAACAATCAAATCTTATTTATTTATTATTCAAGGAAATAGTTAAAACCAGGTAAAATATTACTACTGAAAAATAACTGGGATTTTTTTAAAAGCTCTATGCTTTATATAAAAACTTCACCTAAAATGAAATTACAAAGAATAATTAAAGAGTAATGGCTTATTATAGGGAGATGTGTAAAGTTAATAAGCAAAAGCAAAAGAATAAAGTAATTGACAATAAATTAATATTAGTGTAGATTTCAAGGCATTATTTGATTAGATGAGTATAAATGCAAGGCAAATAACAATTAAGCCTTATTACTTTACATAGGAAAAAATGCTAGAACCTGCAATGAGGTATAGAAGTCATGAAATTTATTTGAAAAATAAATATATAGCTTAAAATATAAATAAAAACAATTAGAAATATATATTTATATAATCATGATGATAGTACAAATGTTACCATATTTTTTTAGTTTTTGACAGATGAGTAGGAAAAATAAACCAAGAAAATAGAGGGTGAATAATAAAATAGTAATATTGATTTAATAGAAATCCATCTAGCTTAACAACTTACATAAATAAAATATATTTCCTTTTGGGTTGGCCTAAATTTTATTATAAAATTGATTATGTGTTATACAATAGAATCTCAATAAATGCCCCAAATCATAAATTTTGTAAGATTACATCCCCTGGCCAAACTGCCTTAAAAATATTAGCAATATCAATAATAAAGAATATAAACTAAAAAAGGAAATTTAGATAACACACTTTTAATATGTTATCATCAGGAAGTAAAACACAAAATTACACACTAATTAGAAAATAATAGCAGTAAACATGGGTCACACAATGTTTTCTGGTAAATGAGGAATATTATAATCCAGAAGTGAATTATTTGTTAAAGCCATTTAGTTTTTAAGCAAGTTAAGTCCACAAATTAAAAAATTCAATGCATGGAGTAGATAAAAACAAAACAGTAACAGAAGGAATTGCTGAGGAATAAATTTAAGAATTAATGATTATAAAAGAAAAAAGCAGTGAAAATGAGCTCAAGAACTGATTCTTTAAGAAAAAAATTGATAGCCTCTAACTAGCATGAAAAATATAAATGAAGGAAAAACATTCAAAAGGCACAATTTGCAATGAATGGCTGAATTTTCCACCCTTAGAACATTCTTCATTTGGCTTTTATGATGCCCCACTACACTGGATTTCCTTTTCTTAAAGTTCCCTGGACATGGCTTGTTTCCTTTGAGAGCTGCTTTTCCTCTGTGATCTCCAAATATTGGAGCACCTGACTGCTGGTCCTGAGCCCTCTCCTCCCTGGGATTTGAATAGCACTCACTCACATGTGATTGTCAACCTTACATTCTCACTCCAAGTCTGTTCCTTGAAATTTGTATATCCATCTCTCTCTCTCTTTTTTTTTTTTTTGGTATAACAGGTATTAATATATATGAGATGTAGCTCTTGGTTGTGCCCTTTCCTTTGAGCATGTCCCTCAGCTTTTCTTCCCTATCTCAATAAATGACAAGGCTATCTCTTAGTTTCATAGGTCAGGAATCTCAGTTTTTACTGTTTGACCTTTTCCTTTTTAAAGCAAGTCCAATTGATTCCCTTCCATATTGTATAACCTAAAGCATTCTTTCCTCTCATCTCCTCAGCTACATCCTGGTCCAAGCTGTGAATCCCTCTTGCCTGGACTATTGCAGCAGCCTCCTTATCAGCTTCAGGTTCACACACGCCTTCTCTACACTATTCTTTACACAGCAGTGACACACGATTGTGTTTTTCTTAAACACATATCTAACATTTTTTGATGGATTGCCAACACAGGTAAAATAATATCTAATCTATACAAAAATCTACACAAAAATCTTTATAGCAGCTTTATTCATAGTTGCCAAAGCTTAGAAAGAACCAGGATGTCCTTCAAGAGGTGAATGGATAAACAAACTGTCGTTCATTCAGACAATGGGATTTGCTTCAGTGATAAAAAGAAATGAGCTATCAAACCATGGAAACACATGAAAAGAACCTTAAATGCATATTTCTAAATCAAAGTACCCAGTCTGAAAAGGCTGTGTATCGAATGATTCCAACTGTATGACATTCTGGGATAGGTGAAACTATGGAGTCAATACAAAGATCAGTGGTTGCCAAGAGATTGGTGGTCAGGGGGAAGGGATGAATGGATAGGTGGATGACAGGTGACTTTTAGGGTGGTGAAATTATTCTGCACAACACTGTGATGATGGATACATGACATACATTTGTCAAAACCTGTGGAAAGTACAACACCCAGAGTGAACCCTAATGTAAATTGTTGATAACTGTAACAATGTATTATGATTTTTTCATAATTGCCCAGACTTTCATCATTTGTAACAAATATACCATACTAATGTGAGATATTAATAATGGGGAAATCTGGGTAGGGGTTGGTGTGAAGTGGTGAATGGAGAGAGTGAACGAAGATAGGGAAAGAGGTTATCTGGGAGCTTTCTTTCCGCTCAACCTTTGTGTCAAACAGAACCTACTAAAATGCAAAGTCTAAGCAATTAAAAAGATTATCTAAACTCTTTACTGTGATTTACAAAATGCTTATTACAAATAATCTCACTCTTAGATATGGATGACTGAATTATTCTGCATTTTATGTAAAGAACTGTGCACAGTTACAATTTTTCCTTTTGAATTGATTGCCATGCCTAATCTCCCTTATAGGAATTCTCCAGTAGCCACTGAAAGACCTGCATGCTTCAACCTCTGGCCCTCCAACATTCTTTCACAGTCCTCTCCACATCACCCTCTGTGTTTTAGGCACCTGTACTTCTTTCAGTATCTCAAATACAGGAGTGTCTGTCCTGCCTGGGAATATTTTGGGATTTTTTTTTCTCTTTCCTTCACAGAACTGGTTCTTCCTAATCTATATCTGGGTTTAATTATCACCCTACACAGTGAGGTCTTCCCATACTTCCATCTAACTTTCAACTTCCCTTAGGCCTGTAATCCTACTCCAATTATTTTCTTTAACTGTATGTTTGACCTTCATAGCACTTATAACAATTAGTGATTACTTGTGTGCTTCCATGTTTACTATTGTTCTTCTCCCACCAGACTGTGAGATCCTACAGGGCCTGAAACCATATATGTCTTGTTCATCAGTAATTACCCAGTGCTCTGAGCAGAGTCAGACACAGAGTAGATGGTTAACAAGGGGGCAATTGATGGAGAAGATGGTTCTAAGATCAGATATGGAGTGACTGTCATGAACAACTTGTATAGTTATTATTTTGGCAAAATTAATAAAATGGACAATTTACTAGGAAAATATGAATTTCTAAAAATAATTCTAGAGGCAATAGAAAACCTGCCTATTCGTGGAATAAATTGAGAAGATTGTTAAAGAACTAATTCTGAAGAGGATACCAGGCTAAGAGTTTGAGGGTGTTTTTTCCCAATCCTTCAAGATAAAAATATAATTCTTATATTATTTAAAATGTTATTGAATTTTGAAAATGATGAATTGGTTCCCAATTCATTTTGTGAATTACAAAATATAGCTAGTTCATATAAGGATAAAGATTCAAAAACCCTAAATAAATAATGGCAACTCAAATATAGACTGTATTAAAATAATAATATGCTATGAACATTTTATTAAGTTTGGAAAAAGATGGATTGATCCCCAGTTCATTTTATGAATTGTGAAAATAGCCAACTCACTTGAGAATGAAGATTCAGAAACTCTAAATAAATAATAGCAACTCAAATACTGCATTCTATTAAAATACTAATACACTATGAACATGTTGGCTTTATCACATACATGCAAAGTAATTTTAAAAGCAGAAAATTTATTAAAACAATTCATCATATCAAGCGATCAAAGAAAGTGAAAAAAATTATGTGATCATCTCAAATGATGCTAAAAAGGCATTTGATGAATTCATCTTCAAAGTATAAAGAACACTTTTATGAAATAGGAATAGAAGGATATGTATTTAGCATGATAAAAACTGTTCTAAACCTGAAGCACATGTTTGAACTAAACGTTAAAAATTATGGAAAGTTTAGCATAACATTTGAGAGTACCTTTTAGATCTATAAGTCTCAGTTTTCACATCTGTAAAATGGAGATAAATAGGGATGCCTGGGTGGCTCAACGGTTGAGCATCTGCCTTCAGCCCAGGGCGTGATCCTGGAGTCCTGGGATCAAGTCCTGGGATCGAGTTCCATATCGGGCTCCCTGCATGGAGCTTGCTTCTCCCTCTACCTCTGTCTCTGCCTCTCTTTCTCTGTGTTTCTCATGAATAAATAAATAAAATATTTTTTTAAATGGAGAAAAATAATAGAACTTATTTATGGGGTTTCTATCATTATATCATATGATATTTGTAAATAGCTTTATACAGTACCTATAGGACAGTAATAGAAATTAAATTTGTTTATTTCCCCTCTTCATTATTAACATATCAAGGGCAGTTTTGTTTTGAATGATGAATATATAGAAGATTAAGGCAACTTACAAGGAAAGGAGTACAGCAAGACAGTCCAGGAAAGAAGGTGATACTGGATTTTTCATTATGAGAGCTCTGAGAACAAAGGAATTAATTAATTAACAGATTAATAAGGAATTGCCTTTGACCTAGAGGTCCATATTCCCAAGCCTCAACAGTGAATGGCCTCATAATAAATCCAAAGTCTTGGAGAAGCTAATGCCAGTGGACTAGAAGAAAAAAACAAAAAAAACAAAAAAACAAAAAAACTCATGAAGGTTACTTGGAGAGAATTCCAAGGAGTTGAATCTCTCTAGTTTACCTGACCCCATCATACCTGGTATGTGCCATGAGACCTCAACTGGCACCTTGAGATATTGCCTGAGTGTCATTAAGTTATGGTTTGGGTAATTTTGTGCTATTTTGATGCTTTAAAATCTCATACTCCAGTTGATTCAGTTCTCTAGGGAAGATGCTTCTGTGCTATCCTAGGATACACCCTAAGAGGATCCCTGGATACCTAGCAAGATACAGTTTCCATTCTAAGATTTTTAGTTTCTAGGCTGGCTGAGGGCATGCTGGGCTGGGGATGATGGAGAGTTGACATCCCTGTGACAAATATTATGTGCCTGTTGATAATACAAGTAAGTATACTTCTTATTACAGTTTAGTTTTACTTTGGTATTTCCATCCAAGGAAATGATACAAAAAAAGAGAAACTATAAAAGTATTGGAAATATAATTATTTTTAAATAGCAGTATTAGTTACCTAGAAAAATCTAAAAGAATTGATTGCAAAGCTCGAGGATTAGTAATAGAAACAGTTCAATAAAGGGACTTCTCACATAAGGATACATATACATATACATAAATTTACATAGTTCTTATAGATCAGCAATAACCATTTAGAAATTATAAAAGGAGAAATGCCATTCAGAATAACAACATAAATTTAAGCTTAAAACAAAATCTGGAAGATCTACATTTAAAAAAATCCACGAAACATTTAATGAGACACTTAAGAATTAATTGAAAAGACCTATCCTGTTCTTAGGAATAGGAAGAACCAAGATTTTAAAGATGTCAGAGTTCCCCAAATTTATCATAAATTATGTAATACAAATAGTGCAGTGCAATTTTAAGTGTATCTGATGAAATGATTTTGAAATTATGGAATAAAACCAGCTATAACAAAGAAAGAAACATTAATCTAGAAAGAATAATATGCTTGATATTTGTACCACCAAATATTAAAATGATCAACAAAATTAGATTCTGTCAAAAATAATCTATGAAACAAAATAAAAGTCTATGTATGTTCAAAACACTATCGTAAGTAGAGATTACATGAAAAATGGTGCTGGAAATTTTGGCTAAGTAGTAATTACTAATTAGTAATTAGTAATGAAAACAATAAAATCACACCTGGTAAAATGAAATAAGATTTAGATTTTGCATGGTTTATATATTTAAGTATAAAATTAGGTTATGAATTAATGTTTATCTGAAGGATGTAGAAATATTTTCTAAACTTAAGTCTTTTTAAAACAATTAAAGAAAAAGATTGGTGGTCTAGATTCTATAACTATTTGAAGTTTTCTTTGTCAAAACTTACTATAAAAAGGGTGTTTGTAGAAGAGCTGGAGAAAATCTCTTCCCCTGAGAGACATTAAGCTGGTCAAAATGAGTAAAGACAATTATTTAAAACCCCTGGAGATGAATCGAAGGGCTTATGACACATTAAGGAACATTTATTCAGCAGAGGTTAGTTGAGAATCTTGCATGAGGGCATGGCATTTGTACTAGGGCCTGCACCTATTGCCTCACAGCTATGTGTTCCAGAGAAGCTGTTCCAGCAGGCTAAGCAGTAGAGTGGCAAGCCTCAGTTCTCCTAGCTTTCTTGAGTGGGAGAATTATTCCTGGTGGATTTGGCAGCCGGTAAATGTTGGCAGATCCCCTTTCCACAGATGCATGCTGCGGAAGGTCTATGTTGAGGGGGTGGTGGCAGTGCCCATTACTGTACTCCCAATTTTTGCCAGGTACCTGGCAGGTACCTGGTTGGGAAAGCTGGAGAAAAATGTAGCTGTCCAATCTTGTGTAGCTCCGTCTTACCAAGCTCTAGGAGGCTTGTCAGCCAAATGTCAGGTTCCATCTTCCCTGACCCCGTAGGGGAGAAGAGCTATTCTGATTAGATTTGACTGCTGGTAAAGCTTGGCATATTCCATGTTTCCTGACTCTGGACTGCAGAAGACATGAAGACAATTCACAAAAGATATTTTTCAAAATGAATAGAAAACATATATAAGACATTCAAGCCTTTTTAGTGCAAGTTAAAAGAATAGTGAGATTCCTTTCTTCATTTGTGAACCTGGAAAAGATTAAAAATAACTAATACGCATTGATGGGAATGGGAAATGTTATCTTCCATTGCTAATACTTAAATTTAAAATCTTACACAATAGCATTCCTAGTACTCATGTAATAGTTTTCTGGGGTCATTGTTTTTTTGTTTTTTTTTTTTTTTTTTTTTAAGTGACCAAAAAGATTTGTCCTCATTCTGCATTATTATTAACACATTAGCAACAAAGAAATCATCAGTAAGCGCTTTAGATATTGTCAGATGTCGTTTTTAAAGTGACCTATATAATTACTTTTCCGTATATATCTTAGGTCACAGTAATACCTGTGACATTCAGTCACTGAATGAGTTAGGATGACAGTTGTCATTATGTTTGTCTTTATTTAGTTGTAAATAATCCTGTAAGTCATTGCTTCAGGTGGTTAACTAGCCTTAGCAAAGGTTATCAGTTGTTTTTATTGATAACTTAGCTACACTTACAAACATGATACAGATGTGCCACCAGTAGCACTAAATGAAAATTCCTCCATGTTGTGAAGAGGAAACAAAATGGTGAAGAAGCTAAATGAATTATTGGGGGTAGGAAATACTCCCAAGTTTTATTTTCATGAGTTGTAGGAAATATAAATCATTTTGTAATGTAAACACATCTCCAAGTTAAGCAGTATCCTCTCTTCACTGCATTCTCTTGCTCTTCTAGCCAACCAGCCACTCCCACCCCCAATATCCCTAAGTAAATAGCACATGTTTCTTAAAGGACTTCCCTCCCCCCTGCCACTCCTCCCACCTGTGGCTATAGAAGATGAAAACTGATAGTAGGGAGAGATGAACAATTTAGAGCTTTATCATTGATCTTTTACTCTGGCCTTCAACATTGTCACTTAGTAGTTCTAAATAGATGACTGAGGGAAATCTATAGTATTTTAGACTACTTAAATTCTTTTATTTTTAAAGATTTTATTTATTTAGAGAATATGAGTAGGGGGAGGGGCAGAGGGAGAGAGAGAGAGAGAATCTCAAGCAAACTCTGTACTGAGCACAAAGCCCAATGTGGGGCTAGATCACACAACTCTGAGATCACAACTTGTACCGAAATCAGGAGAGGGCTGCTTAACTGACTGAGCCTACCAGGGGCCCCTGAACTAGTTAAATTCCTGACAAAAAAAATCTTAGCTTGCTTTTTTTGTTTTGTTTTGTTTTGTTTTAAAGATTTTATTTATTCATGTGAGAGAGAGAGAGAGAGAGAGAGAGAGAGGCAGAGACATAGGCAGAGGGAGAAGCAGGGTCTACGCAGGGAGCCTGATGTGGGACTTGATCCCGGGACTCCAGGATCATGCCCTGGGCCAAAGGCAGGTGTTCAACCACTGAGCCACCCAAGCTTCCCTTAGCTTGCTTTTTGAATTCAGCAATTAGCCAACAGAATCTATAATTCTGTTATTTAACTAAAATTCTTTGTATTTCATAAAAAAAGTATAATATAATAAAGATTCATAACCTTCTCAGGTATATTTTACCACCCAGTTTAAGAAATATATTATTACTAATATGGTTGAAGCTCCATGTATTTCATGGTACACATAATCTGCAATTGTTCTTTTATTCTAACATTTCATTTATGTGATTCATTCATATTGATATAACCACTAGCTCATTTTCACTGCTATGTAGTATTCCATTGCATAAATATAAAGAATCTGTAATATTATAATATCTCACCTAAGGCTGCTGATGGTCCTAGTCATTCTCTTTGTACAAGTACCCCTAGAGTCTTGGTTCCATTTCTATGTTCTACCTTTGAAGAGGAGCAATAGTAAACTGGCATATCTAGATAGATGTGGATTCATAATTCAGTGACACTATTGATGGATGTGAAGGAATTAAGAATTGTTTTGATTGTGGTGGTGGGGTGATGGTAGAGAGGACTATCTTTAGAAATGCATCTCTAAATGACGCCAGTAAGGGAAATGGACCATGCCTGAAGGCAATTCCCTTTCCTCACCAATGTTCAAACATGGTTTCACTATCTGATGTATTAGTTACATAGAAGAGATTCAATTTAGTGGTATTTGTCAAGATAACTTCTTTTTTTTTAAATAATAAATTTATTTTCTATTGGTGTTCAATTTGCCAACATTACAGAATAACACCCAGTGCTCATCCCGTCAAGTGCCCCCCTCAGTGCCCGTCACCCATTCACCCCCACCCCCCGCCCTCCTCCCCTTCCACCACCCCTAGTTCATTTCTCAGAGTTAGGAGTCTCTATGTTCTGTCAAGATAACTTCTATGGTTACATATATTTCTTAAGATATTGCATTTTTTTGGAGACATTGTATCTAATTTAAAAAAATTAATGTTCACTTAATGTGTAAATAATACTGTCTCATATTTTGGAAGTTTTGATGTATATTTTTTCATTTTTTTCTCTGTGTTGCCAACAATAAAGAACATAGTTAAATGTCCTCCAACCTTACAGAAATTCAGCTGAAACCTTAGTTTAACCTAATAATTCCATGCATTGATCACCAGTACTTATCAGCCAACCTGTTAGGACTGCAAAAAGTAGAATGTGTCATGTGTTTGCAATTTGAGTATGTTACTAAGGTTGTATTGCTGTAAATAGTAGTTTTAGAAACAGAGTAGTGAAGATAGTCAAATTCTTGGGTTAGGGACCTTGGGTTAGGACTTATTTGCCCTACTATCTGTATCTGTTGCTTAGAGTATTGCCTGGAAATATGAAAGTGCATAATTAATACTGGTTTAATTTAAAGAACTATTTCTCAATAGTCATAGAAATTGTCCATGTCATCAGTAGTAAGGAAGAATCTAGATTTATATTCATACGTTTATTCTTTTTGTACAAAATTTCATGTAGTCAACTCTTACTGTGAACCACAGGAGAGGAGGAAAGAGTATTAGGTACTGGGAGAAAATGGATTTGGAAGTCAGTGGTTTAGTTTTGAGCACCTGATAAACACATTGTAACTACTTTACAACTCAACAAACAACACACATTTGTTTTCTCTAGTGCAGAAGCATTCATGAAATACAGCAAAAAAGGAGTGATTGGACTCATTGTGCTAAAAGCCATTAATTTCTGATTTTTGCCAGCCAATTCCTCTCCACTCCAAAGGATAATATCAGTAATTTATATTTTGAATTACATATTACTTGAAATGACTTTTGAGTTAATTATTAAGGTCTGTTTTGATGCCTTTGAAAACCAAGTTTTACCAACTTTGCCACACTTGGGAATTGTGGTTTTGAAGGAATTTGGACATAAATTACTCTTTTTTTTTTTTTAGTTCACTGGCAAATGTCATATATGAAGGCAGATATTCATCCCAGACAGTAAGATAAGTGTTCTTGATTTCATTATGAGGCAAGAATAATAGCTCAGTGGAAAGAAAAAATAAATTCCTAATATGAGTGCAAGTTGCTTTCTTGATGCCATCATGATCCTCATAGCAAGAATGATTTAGTATATTGGATTATATTGTCCCAACTCTTTTTTTCAAAGGAATAAATCACATGCTTCTATTACTATGATAATATGCAAGCAACTATGACCACTGCTGAATGCTCTTTCAGCCACATCTTTTATACTGTGCCAATTAAGCAGAAGGTGTGGAATGTTGGCAGGGGGATTTAAATGTCTCATCTAAAGGTCGACACCTAACAACAGGACAGCATTTATCCTGAACTGGACTGTAGAGTCAGCACTGGGTTTGAGCCCAGTTGCTGTTGGGGGACTTAAATATACAGTTCTCCAAATGAGAGCAGGTGGTGTCAAAGGAGCTATACTGGTGTTCAAGATATATCCTAAAATAGCTTTAAGCTTCTCCATGACCTCATTTTGCCATGCTGGCTTGCTTACGAGTGTGTTTTTGGGTGGTGTTAATGTTCTAGCGTTAGCCATTATAATTTATGGACTGACATAGTATCGTTAACACTGAGCATGGATTGTACTCAGTAGCCAAAGCATAACTTTTTTTTCCCCTCTATGTTTCCTGCAGCTGGTCAGTGTTTTGTAACCAGGGCACCAACTCTGGAGCCAGTTGGTAACTTTAGATGTTTGATTGGGTGTGCAATTGGCATTACAGACGTGGTTAACCAAGGATAATATTAGAGTATGCGTGACAGTTTCAAGATTTCATACTGTGAGACAGAACTTGTTTTAGCACAAGATGAAACCAGATAGCTGTATTTATAGTAAGATTTCATTTAATAAAAGTGTTTTAGGCAAGGTGAAAGTGACTGTGACTATTTTGCCTTTGAATAGATGAATGAGCTAGTGATTTTTAAAATTAAATTTTATTTTTTATCAAAGTAAGCCATGTATATTGTGTGTTTATAAGGATTAATAATGTTGTAAGACTTATAATGAAAAACAGCAGACCTTTCCCTTGACCTCTTCTTCTTCACCTTAAATCCTGCTTCCAGGGGCAATTGCCATCATATTTCTACGTAACACAATTATAATTGTAGTTCCTGATTCTCCAGTTTTAGGAATTATAGATTGAGTGTCCATTGTGAAAGATGAATACTTAACTCTCTTAAACTCGTTTGCTCTTCTTCTCCTCTTTGTCACAACTCTTAGTGAAATCAGATAATTTCAATGGAGGCAGGAATAGTCATTCTTTTTTTTTTAAGATTTTATTTATTTATTCATGGGAGACGAGAGAGAGAGAGAGAGAGAGAGAGAGATAGGCAGAGGGAGATCCCTGCAGGGAGCCTGATGCAAGACTCAATCCCAGGACCCGGGGATTACACCCTGAGCCAAAGGCAGACACTCAGCTGTTGAGCCACTCAGGAGCCCCAGGAATAGTCATTCTTAAACACTATTCTTTAGGAGATTATAATAACCTAGATTAAGGAATGTGATGGCCCAATACTACAGTAGATACAGAATTGATACACAGAACATAAAGAAACAAGCTGCTTCCTGGACTTGAAGGACACATAGCAATATGTCTATAAAGACGTGCCAACAAAGGAAAATCAGAGTTAGATGTTCTGTTGGAGAGGAGACAGGCAGGTCTATAGTCCCTGACTTGGGTGACCCAATCACTTTTGTTTTAGTTATATAATAACTGCTGAATGTAAAGTTTTCTGCTCAAAGTGGTCCCTGGCCATTTATTTATGATACAGTCTGAGCCCAAGAGGTAATTTCTCCTTCAATTACACTAAATGGGGAGGAGTGGTGAAGCTATTGATTGAACTTCAGGCAGCAGGTGAAAACTGCTACTGGCTGGACAACACTTTGTTGTTGCTTACTAGGGAGACACTGAAGTGCTGAAATTAAATATTACAAATGTTTACAAGGTTAGAATAATCCAGAGCAGAGGTCAAGGTGGATATGTCATCCCATGAATTACAAATGGTAACCCCCCTACAAAAAATTATAAGGTGTATCTTGTATGTGCATTGAGAAAGTCCTTGAAACAGCCTTATGCAGTCTTATATACCCTCATCAGCTCCTAACACAATATCCAACACGTGCTAAGAAATAAATAGTGGTTTGTTCAAGTGTCAGCTGTTTGGGTATAACTGTGTAAGGTATAGTTTAACTTACTGTAGAAAATTAGGTATTACTCAGGCTCCATCTCTTTATGGGTACTCTTGCTTACAAGGTAAGTCCACTGGAAATACTAGACTCTTGATGATAATTTTTTTGTTTGTTTCATCTGATCAGAACATAAAGACTCCTAACTCTGGGAAACGAACTAGGGGTGGTGGAAGGAGAGGAGGGCGGGGGGTGGGGGTGAGTGGGTGACGGGCACTGAGGGGGCACTTGACGGGATGAGCACTGGGTGTTATTCTGTATAAAAAAAATAAATGTTTCATCTGATCAAGTTAATGATATCATTAGGGCTCTTTTACTTGGAACATTGTAGTGACAATAGAAATGTTTAGTTGAGAATGAGCGACTACACACAGGAGTGAGTTATATATAGTTCGTGAAATACTTGAATTTAGCAAATATGTACTGTACAAAAAGATACAAATAATATGCAAAGTCGCTTGGTTATTTAATTCGTTACTACTCTTAAGGAAAAGTTAGATGAAATTAAGAGAAATATCTCTCTTTGATCTGTTCAGATCTTTTCTTCTTTAACCTTTTCCTTAAATTATTTGTTATTTTCTGTTTATGCTCTGTGGTTGGCCTACATCCTACATTTATTTGTCATTATAAAAGTTTAGACATAAAGCATTGGTAATGCTCTAGGTGAAGACATTGGTAAGTCTTTAGGTGAATATTTCATTTAGTAATTTAAAAAAAATAAATGTTCAGTTGAAACACTAGAAAACAAAGAAGAGTCAGATGATCAAACAAAAAAACCCATGATCTTCCTGCCATGGAAAATTTTCTTTTAGGGGATCCCTGGGTGGCTCAGTGGTTTAGCGCCTGCCTTTGGCCCGGGGCGTGATCCTGGAGTCCCAGGATCGAGTCCCACATCAGGCTCCCTGTATGGAGCCTGCTTCTCCCTCTGCCTGTGTCTCTGCCTCTCTCTCTCTCTCTCTCTCTCTCTCTATTTCTGTCTCTCATGAATAAATAAATAAAATCTTAAATTTTTTTTTCTTTTAAAACATTGATGTTCGTACTTTCCTTTCTGTGTATGTGTAGGTATTTGTGTGTGTGTGGATTAAAAGTTAAAATCATACTATTTTGTAGCCTTTTTTTCACTTAGAATTTTCACATACCAAAACTCTTCTCTAATAATATTACTGGTAGTAATTACATTGTGATTATTTGTATGAATATGCAATAATTTGGAATAATAAATCCATACTACTAAGACTTTAGTATGTTTCCAATTATTTTTGGTCATTGCATCTATAGATTTTGCTAACCTTGCTCCTCTGTATTATTGCACAGCCTTGGACAAAGCTTGACATGAAGAAGTTTGCCATTCTCTAATGTAAAGATTGCAAAATAGACTATGATTCCTAGGTATTCTGACATGCATACCCCACCCTTTCTCTTTCCCTCCTCCTTCTCTCTCTTGTTCTCTCACTCTCTCTTCTACCATGGGGTGGTAAGGGGTTATAAAATCTCCCAGGATTCACTTGGAAAGAATAAAACTTCCTGTTTGGGTTCAGCGAAAAGGCCCCCATCTGCACAACTATTGTTAGCTTTTAAATGATAACAATTCAAGGTATCCACTTAGGATTTGGTATCATAACCATTTCAAATCAAGTCGTATATTGTTTGCATACTTATGGAACAAGCCTCCATGAGCTACAACCTCTCGTATCAACCATGGGTTATAGTGAAAGTACAGGATTAAGCCTGCAAGATTCATGGGCTGAGGGATGCTGTGGAAGCAAGATAGTGTAATGAACAATTGTCATGCCAGATCCTGGACCTTTGTAAGCTAATTACCGCTTCTCAGCCTCTCTTTTGTCATCTGTAAAATGAGTATAATCATAATCATACCCGATTTTAAGGTTTTGTTGGAAATTAAAAGTGAAAACACATTTATTGCAAATTTAGCACAAAATATGTTGCAAAAGTATTAATCTTGCACAAAGTATTAATGGGAGTATTATCATATTGTTCTTGTGAAACTGCAGATGGCAAGAGATACGCTGATGCTGTGTTGAGGAGCACAGCCAGATGGACAAAGCCAGATGGAAAAGGACCCTTAAAACAGATCTTCCATAGTATTTACTTGCCTTTCCTTCTTCATACTTCTTGGAAAAAGCAGCCCTTTTTGATTCTAGGATTTTCTCTGTCCTGAGAACCAATATGATACTGATGAAAAGAAAAAAAAATCTCTAACAACCTGAAAACTGAGTGCTCTGAGAGGCCAACATTTGTTGGAGCTTTTCCACTAGATTAGCGTTCATTTGTCTTACTTCACACTGTCCCCCAGTCCCCCTGCCAGCTTCAGTTTTACTTTGTTATTAACAATAAATGCTTTGTTCACAGACAAAGCAGATATGAACTTGATCTTAACTTATTTGTTTAACTCTCACTTAAAGTTATTGCTCTTTGCAACCCAGGGCATTTCTGGTATTTGAACAGGAAAAATTCTGAGCAAATGAGTAAAACAGCACATTGTCTTAAAATGGATCCTTTGTTACCAGTGAGCAAGGTAACCAGCATACAGTAGCAATATAGTTGGGGTTCTATTCCTGACCAAGTTCACCACACTTAATTACTCAGAAGTGTCATCAGCAAATGTTGCAAATGAAGATACTCATTATAAATCTAAGTAGCAATTTCAAGTGGTAAGATGTTTCAAGTCTCATAAAAGGAGCATAGATATATGTTATGCATTGATTATTCAGGGGACCTTTATAAAGTGTACATATAGCAAATAAAGTAATCAACTATGTCAAATTTGGCTGAGCTTAAATTAATATGCTTGCTATGACAAATACTAACATTTAACTCACTGCTTTAAGTTCATTTGGAGGCATTATTTTATTGATAAAAATAGTTTCAAAAGCTACCAAAAAATTTTGGTCATTTTTAAAATAAGTAAATATTTGATCTAGCAAGTAGAAGCATTTGGAATTATTTCATTGATCTTAAGCCTGCTTTCAAATTTGAGATGTTGATTTTTTTTTTTTAAGAGCCATTGAGGTATCTAAATATTTCAAGGGCTTTCCAAGGATTTTCATTGTGAGAGTTTGAAGAGCCTCAGACTCTTAAATCTAGCCCTTCTGTTTATCTTTTTTCCCCTCTTCTCAACAACTATAAGGGCTGAATGGAATAAGAAAAGAAGTCACAGAAAGGTCCCTGAATCAATAGGGAAGATGGTATTGGGGAAAGGAAGTCATACCTCTTTGCCTTTGAGGTGGGAAATATTTATCAGATGATATATGTATACAGATATATAACATATGAAACTTGAAGGCTGAGTATACATACATGTGTATATATGATATAGCACATGGTATGTTATTTGTATATGTGTGTATGTATATATTTCAAATACAAACATACATGTAAGTATAACACATTATGTGATTTATATCATATATACATATATATTATATATACACACATATATGTATCTCACAACTTCAGAGTTTCAGATATTTTCAGATCCCATCTAGAGGAGTTGCTGTCTTTTTCAAATTTAATTGTCTAGTTTGTCACTGTGTTACACAAACTTTATAAGCAGATGTCACTGAAAAGTAAAAAGAGTATTACAGACAGACTAGTTTATAATCTCTATTCTATCACTTGCTAACTCTGAACTTGAGGATATTATTAATCTATTGAGCGTGAATTTCTTTATCTATGAAACATAATTCATAAAACCAACTCTTTAAGGTTGGAGTGAGAATGACATGAGATAATACATTAGCATAGAGCACAGAAACTGGTCATGGAAGACAAGTGCTTAAAAAGGGCAGGGGATCCCTGGGTGGCGCAGCGGTTTGGCGCCTGCCTTTGGCCCAGGGCGCGATCCTGGAGACCCGGAATCGAATCCCACATCGGGCTCCCGGTGCATGGAGCCTGCTTCTCCCTCTGCCTATGTCTCTGCCTCTCTCTCTCTCTCTGTGACTATCATAAATAAATAAAAAAAAATTTTTAAAAAAAGGGCAGTTGTTACAATTATTTTTTCTATTATGAGGAAGTCCACTACAAATACTAGTGGAATTTATCATGCAGAATATGGACTAAAAGGGACTCACATTGTTATACATATTTACTTGTTACTGAAGTTTCTTGAAATTGTGCATGCAGCATTATTACTATTTATTTATAAATGTATTTCTAATCTGGGTCCTAATTAGAATTTTTTACCTAGGCAATTTTTTTTCTTTTTTGAAAGAGAAAGAGAGAGTGAGTGCGTGTGCATGTAGGGAGTGGTGGGGGGACAGAGGGAGAGGGAAAGGGAGAGAGAGAACCTGAAGCAAGCTCCATGCCCAGTGTGGACCTGGAGGTGGGGCTCGATCTCACGATCCTAAAATCAGTACCCTGAGCTGAAATCAAGAGTTGGACACATCACTGACCAAGCCATCAAAGCACCCCCTTAGGCAATTATTTTAATTCACATTGGAAAGGATAAGCAAAATCAATGTGGATGAGATGAAAGGAGTTGGACCACTAGAGCCTAATCTTTGTAGCTTTTGCTGATAACCAGCCCTTGACTAGCTTTAGGGAAAGCCCAGGAAAATTTAAATAAATAACTAAATAAATACTTTGCAGAGGTTGCCCAAGGAGGTTCTGTGAAGAGTTGTAGCTCACTTGTTCTGGTGTTTATTAAAACAACACAAAATCCATATTCCCACTTTGATCTTTACTCAAGAAAATGTAATGAAATTGGCACCAAATTCATCAGGCAACTCTGTATTTGTCCACTTGGATGCATCTTATGGGCAGTCAAGAAGGTGAAAGAGGGAAGATTTGATGGCCTATCTCTTTTGAAAGTATAATATCAGCTAGATGTTAGAAAGAAAATACAATATACACCCTGCCAGTACTAGTCAATGTCCATCTAATTACAAAAGCTTTAGGAAGCTGGGATTCTATTTGACTTCAAACATGTTAAAGGCTCAAGTCATTCAACCTGGTATAATATTTTCTGAGGATTTGGTCAGATCATTTTCTTGCCTCAAATATTTAATTGAACCAGTTGTGGGTAATGAGGTCTGCTCTTTGACAACTCACAAGTAGTTTTCACACTGACTTATCCTTAATCATAAGTTGTATGTCATCTTTGGCCTTCTGCACAGACAGATGGGAAATTAGTGGGACAGTCCATAAAAATACTGGCCTGCAATAAAGTCTTGACTGTTTCAATACCAGCTGCTTTCCAAAAACACTTCACTCAGGACCTATGTCAATGTAAATATTAGAAGACTTGGAAGAGTTTGCAATCTTTTTTGACTATGGTTAAATTATTATTTTAACCTTCCTTTCCCTGATTACCACTGGAGGATCATTTTAGTTCATTTAGTTTGTTTTGCTTGTTGTTTTCTTAAAGATATATCCACTTAGCTGGAAAAGCAAATTGAGTAAAATGACATGAAATACAACATAAGTCAATGACAACAAAAACCACCAGGTAATCCATTGGCCTAATTTGTTAATGTGTGGCTTTATTAATTTTTTTGCTTCAGAATTAAAAACAAACAATCAAACAAATTCAGCATTACTGCTTGGACATAGAGTTCTGTAAAAGCACCAGGCTTGCTGTGAAGTAGGATTTTTCTTTCATCGAGGAAAAGGGATTACAAGAAAGAATACCAGTTGGAGAAAAAGAATAGTTGGAGAAATCTTTTAGAATAATTTGCATGTGAATAACCCCCATGATATTTAGGTATGAGTATTGAAACTTCTCCAAAATGGAAGTGAATCCAAAAAAAGGAAGTACACTTTCTTTAAATTGTGTTTGAGAGAAAGTAAAGTGGGTAAGGAAAGATGAAGAATCTGATTACTTTATAACTGTTAGATAGTTGGGCAGTGAACACATCAGTAGCAGTTCTGTGTTTTGTGTTTCTTTAGTCATACATAGTGCCATTCCGGATGCATAGTGTTTCTCAATGCTGTTAGTCCCAATTCAAACCTTTATATCTCAGATTGCTTATTGCACATTGGCCATGTATTAGAATTGCCTATGTCACACACTCTATGCAATTTAGAGAAAGATTTCCATCGTGGAACAAACTTGAAAAAAAAAAAACAAAATATTTCTCTGAAAAGCAATTTGCTTTGCTAGGCTTTGCCTGTATTCCCAGTACAATTACTGTAGATTATATGAGTTTGAAAATGAGCTTTCTTCCTTGCAACCCACTCTGTTTGATTCTCTCATGAAGTCATAATCCTCTGTTTGCGCAGTAAGCCTGTTGCCATGGAAATTAATGTGATGTTACAAATTTGCTATTATTTATGACTTCATTGTAGGATGGATCTGAGTAAGACATTAATCTCCAGTTTCTTCACAAGTATTTGGTGAGTCATACAAGAACAGGTGAAGGCATTTCAGCTTTCATTTCTTAATTGCAAGGTGGAAGTGTTTTCCCTGGTAAAAAAAATACAAATATCTAAGAAATAATAATTGCAAAAAAATGTTAAAATAAATACTTCTGAAGAGAAGTTGAAACATGTGAAACACTAGGATAAAATTTATATTCTACTTACAAAATATCTGCCAAGAGCTACAAGGTAAGCTCCTTGAGAAACCTAGCTTGTCAGTGTCACTCTCTCAACAAGTCTCTTCTTGGTGCTGCCATGTTTACTTTCTCAGCACAGAAGAGCTAAACAGTGAGCACTCTGGTGCATAAGCCCCTCAACCATTGCAATATTGAATTCTGATCTTTAATAAACCAACATTGATTTACTTCACTGCTTCTGTTTGCTTAGTTAAGCTCCATTGGCATAGGAAAAGGCACACATAATTTAATCAAATTGCTTTTTTTTTCATCTGATTTTTTATTAGTGCACAAGGCAGGCTCTAAGCATTCAGAATTTATTTTTACTACTAAAATATCTTTCTTCTCTCTTGGAGGAAAAGTTTGAAATAACAGTTAATTTCATTTATTTTTATTTATTTATAAATAAATATATTTATTTTCAATATGTACAAAAACAAAGACAAAATATTACCAATGGACTTATTTTTGAGTATTAAATTGACTTTCTTTTTTGACATCGTGTTGATTTGAAGAATCAGTATAACATCTAAACAGTATAGAGCTTTGGGATTTCCAGATTTCAGATGCCAATAAGCAAGTCAATGTTTTCAACATTTTGAATTGAGGTAACATTTTCTTTTGTTACAAATGAATTTTTCTGATTATCTAAGTTAGCCAATTAATAGATTAAAAAAAAAGACTTGGAAAGGTAGATGATTTGCGGAAGGTTAGGAGGCTGATTGATTGACAGTTTGGGGGTAAACCAGGAGATGCTGAGATTTCAATTCTGTATTATCAATGAAAACTACTCTTATTTCTCCTCTTGAGTTTATTGCATATTAGGGAGTTAGAACTCCTTTTCATAAATGTAAAGGTTAATCATATTTTTCATATTTAACTTGTTTTTATATGTTGGATATTTAGTTTCCAAATGAAGGTCCTAGTTATTTCTGTGGGAACGAAGTCAGTGAATTACTTTGGAGTATGAGTGGAATTCATGAAAAAGCTTATGATGTTGCATTTCTGGAGGCCTAGAAGCATATAGACTTGCCAGTGTTACTGGAGAATGACAAGCTTGAAAAGCTGTGAACTTTGTTTCTCTGCACCATACACTTGTTTCTTCTGACTCCTTAGTGCAACGTTTAAAAATACAAGAGTATTACTTTAACTTTACAGAATTAGCCTAAGTACTATTATAATTTTTATGTATATAATTTTTTATATCATAATGAACTAGAAATATTTCTCTTAATTTAATGGAATATATTATTTTCTTATCTCCCAAAGTTTGAAGAGTGAAGAGGAGGTTTTTCTGTCTTCTGTTTCATGCATACAAGGAAGCATTTTTTTCTCTGGGAAGATGGCAGCCATCTCCTTACTATGAGGAGAACCAAGCTTGAGTGGAGGAAAAACAGCTTATGTGGCAAAATGGAGATAGAATCTGTCTGGGACCCTGATGAACATTTTGAAGTGCTAAGTTAAACAGTCCTAGAACCTGGCCTACTTTTGGAAATCCTTTTTTATAGGGTAATAAAAGTTCTCAGTACTGTACTGGACCAGTTTCTGTACCTCCCAGATCTACTCAGCCCTATGTTCCTCCTAGCCCTCAACCATCGCCCTGATTCTTGGCCAGAATAAAGTCCAAACTATGGCAAAGATTCTGTTGTTTTCCATGTCTGGAAAACACATGTGTGTTTTCCATGTGTGCAGATTCAACTCAACTGGACCCACTAAACAGTTCTGGCTTTCTTCCCCAGTAGCTGCCTAGAGGGGCTAATAACACAACCCACATATAGAAGGTGTTAGACAAAGGATGAGAAAGAGCTGAAGATTGCTGTGGACTATTTAGAAATGTAGTCCTCCATCTGTGGATTCTTTGGAGATGTAGTGGTTCCATGAATCAAACATCCTGCATAACTAAGTAAAATGTTTGTGTTTATATAAGGCTGGGGTCAGCTGGGTAATGTACTGCCTTGTAATGATTGTCTTCCTTCTGTGTTTCATTCCATTTTTCCTTCACTCTTGCTTCGCTGGGATAATACTCCCAAAAAGTTAAGCTAGTGAACTTCAACTTAGGTTCGATTTTCTAGAAAACCCAGGCTAAAGATTCCCTTAGGACCCTGGTATCAAGAGAGGCCAGAGAAAGCAGACCCTCAGGATGTTGGATTGCCTGACTAGCAGACTGTAATAGAGACCTGCTAATTACTGCTGATGTGGTGAGTGGCAGTCATCTCTGGTATGCATGATCTAACAATTACTGAAGTTTTCATTGGTGATGAATTAAGGTGAGGTGCAGATAAAGACAAGTCATTGGAAATGAAGTGGCTACTGCATTTGATTGGAGTGACAGAAAAATGATATAAGAATTGTGGCATGAGGTAGACACTTTTGATGGTATTGGAGAACTTGCAAAAAGAAATAATAATAATTACTTATATAAGGTATGCTGTGAATGCCAGAAGACTTCTATAGTAGCCCTAAAGAAGCTAAAAAACAAAGCCAAACAAAACAAACAAACAAAAACATCAAGCTTAGGATCTGATTATAAATGTGACACACACCTGCAAAGGAAACAAAATAAGTGTCTGTCAGATCTTCCATGTCAAAGTTAGAGTCCTAAACAGGAAAGGTAAAACAGTGAGACTAGAATTTAAGTGGATAAGCCTAAGAAACTTGAACCCTTCCAATCCCCTGACTCTTGCTGGCCATCAGAAACAGTCCCTTTCCTCTTTCTGGAGGAGAATAGCCTCACAGTGTCTGGAGACTGCAACGGTTTTTACATAAAACAATTATCTAGCAAGATGATGCTCGTTCTAATTCTCCATCACTGTTGTCCTCATTTAAGCAAATAAGAAAACTCATGTTTATAAGTTAATATATACAAGGAGGGAATGATGGTGAGGGATGGAAAAGTGGATCTATAACCACTGAAATTCTGGTTTCCCATCCCAGTAGCTCTCAGAGGAGGAAATAACACGATCTGAAAATGAGAGGGAGTTAAATCACCATGGACTAAACTTTAACCATGAGATCTGGGAAATGGTAAACAAATTTCTGGCCCATTCTCCCCTGAGTAGATTTCTTAAGATGCAGTGTCATAGAGCAGATATCCTGTGCAAATGAGCAAACCAGCTGTGTTTTCTTGAAAAGTTATGGCCATCTGGGTGCTACACCTGTAGGAGTAGGAGAAAGAATATAAAGCTGGATGGGAAGAATTCATTGTCATGAGATTCACCTTTGACTTGGGTTTGATGTTCTGCAATGATTCCTAGAGCTGGTTGAGATAATTTGTTGGGATGTTTCTTTGCATCTTGTAAGTGAGATGGTTCCTGATTCTTATAATGGCTACCCATTACAGAGTTAACATAACAGAACTTTCTTGACATGACATGGAGAAAAGAATCAGAAAACTCAGAAAAATGAGGATATATTTCTATATTGTTGTGTAGTATCTGAGAATCCATCACAGGACTGTGTACCCTGGAGATGGGGTAAGGGCCACTACCTTCACTTAGGCAATAAAGAATGTACTAGGATGGAGGGTACCAGAATTTTGAGAAGTCTAATGATGGTTGTCCTCTGCAGGCTGGGCATGTCAGTTGGGGAATGCTGCCATGGCCCTGGGCTGCCTAATATCAATGTGAATGATAAAAATCTAAGACAAAATAGTCCAAGTGGCAATCCTGTACTGTCAGATGCAGAGTATATGTACTTACTGTAATGGACAGAAAAGGCAGAGCAACAGTCATGGTGCCTTCACCCACAAGAAGTCTATGGTAATGAGTAATAGACCATGGTGGTGTCCTTGCGATGAGACATATGGATAGTGGCTACAATATTGCACAATTTTTGTATTAATAGCAATATTCACAATCCTGAAAACATTGAGCACAAGGCCAACACCCCCCACCACAATGGAAAGTTGTGGCTCTTCATTCCATTTCTAAATATATATTAATTCCCTGACTCATAGCTCATTGACTGAAGGGAAAAATAGCTTTGTTTTAAAAGAACTCTACAATTTTGCCAAAAGTATAGATGCAAAATTATTTCTTTGATTATTTCCCCAAAAGTACTTTTCCCTGAGGAAAGAGGATACTAGACCTCTAAAGGATTCTCAAGTATGAGGTTTTTATGGGCACTGATATCAGGGCATCTAAAATGCTATCACAGTCTTATTATGGTTAAGACTTACAGAAACCACATGGTAAATGGCACTATCTGGATCCAGTGGGTTTAGGGATCCATTCTATGATTATGTCCTCAGTCCGGGAGGGTATAATTGTATATACTATACATGGAAGCTGGCAGATCCCTAACACTGCTTTCCTGATCTATAAAGTAAGACCTATTATGGTAGAAAGCATTATAGAAGCCCTTAAAGTTGTCCCAACACCTACCACACAGCCCTGATAATAAACCAGAAGTAATACTGCTTTTGGGATGAATTGTGGAAATTAGTATCATTACTAAGGGTGTGAAGGTGGTGCTTCTTGTTTTGTTACCTTCTTGAATTCTGCAAAAAGCAGATGGCTCATGACAACAGATAATGGACTACCATAAATTTAACCAGGTGGTACACTAATTGAAGCTGCCTTGCTGAATGTGGTGTCTTTTCTGAAACAGATCAGCACTGATTCTATTATTTAGTATGTGGCTGTTGGTTTGGTGAATACTTTGTTCTGAATTGCCATCAGTAGGAATAAGTTCATCTTTATATAGTAAGGATATGGGCACAGTGGCACTGTTTGTCCTTAGGGCTCCATTAACTCTCCTGCTTTCTGTTATAAGGGGCTTTGATCATTTATCAGTCAGGGTCCATTCATGAGACAGAAACCATAGAAATTACTTAAAAGATATATTAATATAGAGAATTGTTAACCTGGCATAAGAAAAATGAAAAGGCAAAAAGGAACAAAAAGACAAAAAGGAAAAAAGTAATAACTACAGGAAGCATTTATCCCTTCTAGTGTTGCGTGTAAAAGAGAAGATATTGGAATTACTAAAATCTAGAGACTTGAATAAGGGGCTTGCTGAAGGTGAGACTCAGATCCTGTGAAGGGTCCTGCTTGGTTGGTATAATTGCCTTAGAAGGTCAGAGGACAGACCCATGAGGAAGGGGCCCTAGCTGATGTGCTGTTAACTCTGGATGTGATAAAGCTGGCTCTACTTGTATGGAAAAACTGTAAAGTGGAATCAGTTCCTGCTACTGGAATCAACTAGGAATAAGATGGACCATGGGCTTGGGAGGAAAGCATCTCACACCACAGAACAACTCCCAAAGAGGAGAGTCACAACAACGTCCTGAGAATGTGAACCAGCCTCTCTCCCTGGCACTGGTTGCACAGTAAGGTTATCTACAGAGGAAACATGGTGTCAGAGATAGAGGTTATTCATGAATCCAATAGCATGGGTTCTTTTCAACTAAAGATACTCTAGCTCCTGCCACTGCTGATGGCCAAACTGACGGAAAAAGAAAATGCTACTCTCTGGGTATAGTCCTTTGAAAAATCTGCTTTGTGCAGACTTGTCTTCTATTAAGATATTCCTTATTTTGACAGGGTCCTTGGCTTTGCTTTCTTTTCCCAGAGCTCTACTTAGTCCTTCCTTCTTTTTTTTCCCTCTTTCTAGCTCCCTCTTCCTTCTTTCTTTGTTCCCTTCCTTACTTTCTGGTGTATCTTTCACTTTATCTTTATTTTCAACTTTCCTATTCCTTTTTTAAATCATGTATTTGGATCTTGGCAGTTGGTTTTACAGTCACTCTTTACACTGATTGGGCATTTTATGTCTTACAGTGCTGTTAATAGTTACAGTTGATCCACAAATTGAAGAACTTTTCAATGTAACTCTCAGAATGTGTTAGGGACAATTAAAATGTAAAAATTATTAGTATTCATTAGGAAGGAATTCCTAGAAAGGGAATATCAGCAAAGGATCCATGAGCCAGAGGCAACAGTAAAGCAGTTGATTAGTTACAGTATTTCCTTCCAGTTTGTGGTTCATAAATTCATTTTCTTTATAATATTTCTAGATGAACAGAAGTTATTAACTTTAATGTAGTTAATTTTATAAATTTCTTTCCTTTATGGTTTGTTTAGTCTGTGTTGCATTTAAGAAAATCATCACCATAAGTTCCTAAAGATTTTCTTCTTTACAATCTTCTGAAAAGATTTATAGTTTTATCTTTTACATTTAATTATTTAAACCACATAGAATTTATTTTAATTTTAAGCCAAGGATTTGATTAATTTTTTTCATACATAATCAATTGTTTTAGTGACATTTATTGAATAGTTCCTCTTTTCTACTGATTATTTACAATACTCAGTAAAGAGTATTATTACTTTTATTATTATTAAGAATAATAATTCTCTTCTGGAATATCTGGTTTTTTTCCATTGGTCTTTTTGATTAATCTTATACTGATAACAAATGTTTGATTTTTATTTTATCATAATTTATTATTATTCTTGATATCTGGGGAATACCAGTCCTTTCACCATGTTTTTCTTCTTCAGTAGTATTTCTAAAAGTTCTCTCTTTTTTTAACAAATCAATTTAGTCATTTTATAGGCTACTTACTTATATGTCATTCCTCTCTCTTATACTTTTATTTTTTTTCTCTTATACCTTTAAATGTATTGAACATACTTGGTTTTATAGTATGAGCCTGATATTTTCCCTTTTCTAAAGTCTTATTCTTTCTGCTGACTTTCTCTTTTTGTGCCTTTCTTCCTTGTGTATATTTAGATATTTTGACGTTGAGCTCCTGTTCAATGGAACTCCATTTACATTAATTCCAGGGGGTATTTTTGAAGATATGTTCAATCCAGAGGATTTGATTCTGTCAGGTGCCCAGGTAGACCAGTAATTCAGGAAAAAATTAATATAAATCTTGCCCTAAGGTCCTGGGGTTATCCTGAAATATGGCTAGTTCATGACTTCGTGATTATTAATTCTCAGAGGAGATCTTTACTCCATCCAGTGCCAAGATTGAGAATGGAGATTTTTCTTGACTTTTTCTAAAGGTCTTATCTATGTTTGATTCACTGCTACACCATGAGTATAGCCCTTTGAGAGAATTATTTTATGTAGATATGTCTTAATAGAATTCCCATTCTGAACTGGTCCTATCATTTGTCTCCTGTTTGTAGCACTCTTTTAAATTATCAAAACAGTAGCTCAGTGTGCCCAGGGTTGGGTACATGTCCTCATGGTGAAAATTGCTTTGATTTTTTTTGTCTTTCCAGATTATAATTTTATTTCATTATTGATTTGTGAAGTTTCCCTACCTTCCTTGCCAACTTAGTAATTAAAAATGTCTTTCCTTCCTTCCTTTTTGCTTTCCATATTTTTCTAGCATTTTTTGTTGCTTTCAGATCAGAAGGTCTAATCTACCATGTTTCAAAATCAAAATCTTTACAAGACCAATTTGTAAGAGATGTGAAAGGTTAACTTCAAGGTTATAGACATACACATTGTCAGCTCTGCCACTTACTATCCCATTGGCCTGACCGTGTGATCCAATATTAAGCCAATTCCATGTTTGTTTCTATAACTTATGCTTCCCTATAAACTTATGCTTCCCTATAAGGGTTGTTGTGAAACTTAAATGAGATTATGGAGGTTGAAGCACTAAGTATTGGCCTGACTGACACATATTGGGCTTTCATAAATTATTGTAAAACTATGTATGGTTAATTCTACACCTTCCCAAATCAATGTTTTTAATAATTCTTCTATGAGTTGCACCAATATAATCAGGTAAAATATGTCATGGCTTGTAAAATATCAATATGAGGCTGTTGAAATAATTATTTTTCTTAAAAATGGTTGCTAATCTAGATCACTGGAAATAAACATAAATCTTCACAATAAACACACATTCAAGACAAGCTGTGTAATTGAGGATAGATCCTGTTGCTAGGAAAACTCTGGAAATTAGAGGAGCACTTGCCTTATGTTTAAAAATATACAAATTTTCTAAATCTTACCCAATAGCTTTGTGATGAGATGTTAGCAGAAACTAACAGCATTGGCTATAGATTTTTCCATCCAAAAACTTGGTTACTTTTATAAATTCTCACTGGTGTGCCATCTGTGTAGAAACTTGAGCATAAGTTCAGTGTACTCTGATATTTTAAGCCTCCAGACTGTTTTTAAAAATATTTATTTACTTACTTGCTAGTTTACTAAATTCTATATTTTTTCCTCTTTTTTTGAATTAAGAACATTTTAATGATATTAATTCTAGAGCAGATACTATGTTGGGAATTGCAAAATATACATTTCAGAAAAACTTGTTTTGATTTCCTGGTTGTGATGGAAAGTTTGATAGAATATTGACACAAAATAATTGCACATGCACCTAGAATACAAATTAAAACATATGCAATTATATAGAAAAAAATTAGGTAGGTGATAGTAGGTTCCTTGAGATTCATATTCCTAGTCCTAGAGAAAGTCAGAATTTGACTCGCCGTAACCAGAATGACCTATCTACATGTGTCTTCTCTGTTTAAATATAATTTTATTTTAGTTTTAAAAAGATTTTATTTTAAAGTAATCTCTATACCCAACATGGGACTCAAACTTACAACCTGGAGATCAAGAGCTGCATGCTCTACTGACTGAGCCAACCAGGCACCCCTGCATGTCTATCTTCTAACAATATTCCGAACAAGACTTAGTTTAAAAACATGTTCCTACCTAGCTTTGTTAGTTCCTGTATTCACAATTTATTGGAATTGTTTTTATCAATTTGATTTCCCATATAGAAAATGATGTTGTACATTCAGTGTACTCTTATGAGTAACTCTTGCATTTAAGAAATACACTTATTTTTCAGAATACCATCTATACCATTGTATAATGGTCCCCAAATGCACAAAACTCTATTATTTTTGGCAAGGCCAATAAATGCTAAGAAAGCCTCATATATGATTAGTTTTTCCTTTTTCTACTGAATAAGAGCTCAAGTTAAAGAGCAAGTGTTTATTGAGGCACAGCACTACATAGAAAAAAATAGCCATAAATATAGATAAATCAGAACTTGTCAAAGTAATCTCTATATTATTTTAGATAAAACAACTGTCATATCACAGAAGATAAAACTAAAGCACACTGATGGTATGTAATATATTTAAAATCATATGACTTATAAGTGGCAGAGCCAAAATGTACCCTCAGACAATCTACTCCTAGGCCCAACCTCCTAACTTCTCCAGTCTCTGTTCTCCCATATAAATATTTATCCCATATATAAGAATCCTTCATATATATATATATATATATATATATATATATATATATATATATTCCAATTTATATAAAAGGAGCTAACCTAGAAAAAGTGAAGTCATTTGTCTAATGCTACTTAGCATATGGCAAAGCAGAGCCCTGGTTTGAACTGAAGGCTCCTTCCTTTCATACTATCAGAGCCCCTTCAAGTGGTGAAATAAATAAGAACTTAATGCTCAAGTCTCAGTTTATGATATGTTAGTTAGGTCTTAAAAATATTTTAGGGATGCCTGGGTGCCTCAGTGGTTGAGTATTTGCATTTGGCTCAGGTCGTGATCCACAAGTCCTGGGATCGAGTCCTGTATTGAGTTCCCTTGCAGGGAGCTTGCTTCTCCCTCTGCCTTTGTCTCTGCTTCTCTCTGAGTGTCTCTCATGAATAATACAAAAAAAAAATCTTAAAAAATATTTTTTTGGAGTGAACTATAAAACAAAACAAAACAAAACAAAAACTAAATACATTTTCCTGGGCATTTTGAATGAGATTTTTGTGTGTACGTCTAAGGTTTTAGCTGGGATGTTAACAGTTTTCCTCCTGAATGATACTATGACTTTTTTCCAAGTGTGTAAGTTATTAGTGGCTAGCCCTTCAGATGTAAACTTTTATGTATAAACACTGCCCAGCTTTACATTTTGGGTTGATTAAAGTTAGCTGCATTAGTTTGTGTGATAGCTCTGAAGCTTCAAATATTAGCCTAATCATAAATGTAACAAGAGAGACCATTGTGAGAGTTCAAGAATTAGTGTTTGGCATTGTCCAACGAAGAGCTCCGAAGTGATTACTCCTCCTGAAAGTTCCAGAGTGGCCAACTGCTTCTAATATTCTTTTATGACTTGATTTCATTCATTTAGAATAGATCACAAAAGAGACCTCTAAAGGGCAATGCCTAATCTTTGAAAAACTTCTCCTCCTATTTTTACTAAGATTTATTTGGTGAAATGCTAACATTCTAAGGTATTTTGTGGGAGTTGTATATAAACCCCAATGTTTAAGAATGGGAGGTAAGGAATTACTGGTTACCACTTTTGTGATTCTGGACAAGCCATAGAATCTTTCAAAGTCTTGTTTTCCTTCTCTATTCAACACTTGTCTAGAATACCTATTGTTCTATATATGAATGCTGCTGAAGGTATTGCATAATAAGCTAATATATATGGAATGATTAACTGCTACACAAATAACAAAAGAAGGTGTGTCAACAATTATAATATCAGTTTGGTACTATGGGTTTTGGAGGGACTTTTTATTTTAATCCTTTAAATAGGTAGTTCTGTATCATTCTTTAAACTGAAGAGTAGTAAAGAAAAGACATTAGAACAGGAGACTTGTGTAGAATGACAAATTCATTGTATTTCAAATGAAAGTCTTTGCCATATTTGAGTTAATAATAGATCTCCTATTCAATTATTGATTTTAGAAAGAATGAGGAAGGGAGGCTAAGAACAACAATATATGATGTTTCCCTCATTGAAAGACATTTTGGTGTCTCTTATATTTAATTTATTTGTCATTTATAGAAAGAGCAAAGTACTGTTTCAAAAGATAACTGCAGTCTTCAGCTGAACCTGGCTTAATGTGTCTTGTTGATTTGGCTAGAGGGTGGCCATAATCTTTATTTTTAATGACCAATTATAAATGCTATTTTTTCACTTCAGATGTAAAAATTTCAGTGTTTTCTTGAGTGCCCTAGTTTTCCTTAAGTATCTGACCTATAGATAAAAGTAAAAAAAGAAAGAAAGAAAGAAAGAAAGAAAGAAAGAAAGAAAGAAAGAAAGAAAGAAATTAAAATGTTAGATTCCCCTACAAACTTGACCTGACAAACTTCTTCCTTGCAAGGACCTTGCTGTACATTGTAGCCTTGCTATTGAATCTGCTGTCTTCCTCTCAAGAGAAGTGCACTAATGGTAAATTCAGATAAAATTAAAACTCTGTTTCTTGAAGAACAAGATGCTAGAAATGCCATAGAAATTATTTAATTAGAATTAATAGACACAGGGACAGCCTGAGTGGCTCAGTGGTTTAGCACCGCCTGCAACCCAGGGCCTGATCCTGGAGACCTGGGATCGAGTCCCCCTGCAGGGAGCCTGCTTCTCTCTCTTCCTGTGTTTCTACCTCTGTGTGTGTGTGTGTGTGTGTGTGTGTGTGTGTGTGTGTGTGTGTGTCTTTCATGAATAAATAAAATGTAAAAAAGAAAAAGAGAATTAATAGACACAGATATTGCCATCACAATTGGAATGGGCACAAATCTGGAGGAATTTTCTCTCTTCAAGTCCAAGACTGTCTCTGGGCATTGTAAGGGGCTTTGGCATAATTCTTCATTCAAAATTCATTCTATCTATCAAATGAATAAACTAAACAAAACAGAAAGAGACTCATAGATACAGAGAAAAATCTGATCCTTGCCAGGGTATGGGGGTGGTGGTGGTGGCAATGAATGGAAGGATGGTCAAAATATGGGAAGGGGATTAAAAGGTACAAACTTTCAGTTATAAAATAAATAAATCAAAGGGATATAGTACAGAAAATATAGTTAATAATATTATAGAGAATATAATTAATAATATTGTAACAATTTTGTATGGTGACAGATGGTAGCTAGATTTATCATGGTAATCACTTCATAATGTATATAAATGTTGAAGTACTATGTTGTATACCAGAAATTAATACATCATTGTAAATTAATTTCACTTTTATTTTTTTTATTTTTTTTTTAATTTTTATTTATTTATGATAGTCACACACAGAGAGAGAGAGAGAGAGAGAGAGAGGCAGAGACACAGGCAGAGGGAGAAGCAGGCTCCATGCACCAGGAGCCCGACGTGGGATTCGATCCTGGGTCTTCAGGATCGCGCCCTGGGCCAAAGGCAGGCGCCAAACTGCTGCGCCACCCAGGGATCCCTTAATTTCACTTTTAAATAGACTTACTCTTAGTCATTCTCATGTAAAAAATGCACACCTTTACTAGTTTGGACAAAGCAAAGATATTACCAAAACATGCAATAATAGGTTGGCTTGTGTTTAATATAAATGGCTCATGAGGAAAGATCATTGGCCTAAATCACTAGAGAATGAGAATATTTCTGACTTTACTTAGCTTTCCATGTGTCTTGAAGTAGCAGTTTAACTTCTTTGTGCTTTGGCTTTTAATCAGAAAAAAAGGGGGTTTGAATTTTTTATTGTTCTTTTTCTGTGATGATGTCCTTCTTGTTTCTAACAGTCTCCATTCATTGTCATCTCTTATTGCATATAGTGGTTCTTTAAAAATTTGTATATTTTCGGGATCCCTGGGTGGCGCAGCGGTTTAGCACCTGCCTTTGGCTCAGGGTGCGATCCTGGAGACCTGGGATCGAGTCCCACATCGGGCTCCCAGTGCATGGAGCCTGCTTCTCCCTCTGCCTGTGTCTCTGCCTCTCTCTCTCTCTCTCTTTCTCTCTCTGTGTGACTATCATAAATAAATAAAAATTAAAAAAAAATAAAAATATATATATTTTCTTTAAACTCAGTTTGCCAATATATAGTATAACATCCAGTCTCATCCCATCAAATGCCCTCCTTAGTGCCTGTCACCCAGTTACCCCATCCTCCCATGCACCTCCCCTGCTGCAACTCTTTGTTTCCCAGAGTTAGGAGTCTCTCATGGTTTGTTTTCCTCTTAAATTTTTTCCACTCAGTTTCTCTCCTTTCCCTTATAATCCCTTTCACTATTTCTTATATTCCACATATGAGTGAAACCATATGATGACTGTCTTTCTCCGATAGACTTATTTCACTCAGCATAATAGAGTGATTCATAATGCAAATGCTCCCTATCCCTGCCAGGTTGAGAATCACCACATGATAATCTCTAAGATCACTCAGAACTCCTACATTCTATGTGTCCCAATTTCAGGAAGGTAGGGAGTTCCATGGAATCTTTTTAGGCAAACACTTATGTTTCCTACTTTCATCTAAGAATGATCAGTGTTCTTGTCAGGAGGATGCTTCTGTTGTTAAGCTACCATTTTGTTGTATTACAAATAACTTATTTTTCTTTTTAGTGTGTGTGATGCAGACACCAGAAGTCAGCTTGAAGGATGCTTCTGTATAGTATAAGCAGTTTAGGATCTAGATAGCTAAATTCTCAGCCTGAATCAGCAAGGAGAAATAGATTATTCATTGCTTGAATTAGCATTGAGAAACTTATCTATTTATATGCATTTATAGGAAAGGTATAAGAAGACATTATAAACTTTCATTAAAGATTTATTTTAGCCAGTATTTTACTTTACATTTTTACAAAGGATTTCAATTTTTTTTGGTGGAATTTGTAGTGAAAGTGCCATTGTTAAGAGAAGGGATTTCATTGGTAAGTCCTTCTAATCATAATTATTAAGCTATGGGTTGAATGTCCATAAATGAATTCTAATAATAGCTATGGAAGAAAAGGGGGAAACAGCAATGTTGTCATTCAAGAGGTGTCTTGAATCGAAAGGATATTTGGGAAGTGAGACAGCACTGCTCCACTATCATTAAAAAAAGTGGTTAATTTGACTTTGGCATTCAGAAACAAGAAATTAATGGCCTTTGAGATTTGCTTTGGCTATAGATTGAGGTGCACTTTTCTCTCCCCTTCTCCTATACTCCTTAACATTTCCAGTGAAGTGTGATGTTTGTGCTGTCCAGAAGCAATGAGAATGGAAGGCAGTTTTCTGGCCTCTGTTCCGACACACACTTGCTTATTTCCTGTAGGAGGAGCAATTTCCCTGATGGGTGATATATGGAGATACGTTTTATTTCTCTGGTTTAGAGCTGCTTGGTTCTAGGAGCTTGGGCTCTGTGCTTGCTCCTACCTCCATGTTTAGGGTCCCATTGAGTGAATCAGAACCCACACCTATTTCTGTCTCCTCTCTCAGGGTTCAAGGAGTTTAGGTCTGCAATTCTGATTAAGCAGGTTTACTCTAATTAGACCCATGTTCTTTTATAAATGGGTCTCTGAAGGTCCAAACTTAGGGGTGAGAGAGGAAGAGGGAAGAAAATTAGGAGGCCAGAGTTTGGTCCCATGTCTAATTAACAAAAATTATGTCTTTATTTCCATCAATCTGATTTTTTATTTCTTTTTTTTTTTTAATTTTATTTATTTATGATAGTCACAGAGAGAGAGAGAGAGAGAGAGAGAGAGGCAGAGACACAGGCAGAGGGAGAAGCAGGCTCCATGCCGGGAGCCCAATGCGGGGCTCCATCCTGGGACTCCAGGATCGCGCCCTGGGCCAAAGGCAGGCGCCAAACCGCTGCGCCACCCAGGGATCCCTGATTTTTTATTTCTCAATTGGTTTCTCAATTGGTTTGAAATTTAGATGGAATCTAAGACTATGAACAGTATCATTCTTAGAACCTCAGAAGCCTCTTTTACGGGATCCCTGGGTGGCGCAGCGGTTTGGCGCCTGCCTTTGGCCCAGGGCGCGATCCTGGAGACCCGGGATCAAATCCCACGTCGGGCTCCCAGTGCGTGGAGCCTGCTTCTCCCTCTGCCTGTGTCTCTGTCTCTGTCTCTCTCTCTCTGTGACTATCATAAAAAAAAAAAAAAAAAAGAAGCCTCTTTTACTGTTATGAACAAGAAATATATGATTATTATTATAGATGTTTTTTCTTTGAGTATGTGCATTAATTTTAACTTTCTTTTAATTAAGTTTTATTTTTTAGAGCAGTTTTAGGTTTATAGCAAAAATGAAAGGAAGGTATAGATATTTCTCATACACCCCTTACCCCTATACAGGCATAGTTTTCCCCATTGTCAACATCAGTCACCAGAATGGTACTGTTTTTGTTTGTTTGTTTTTTAGAATTTATTTCTTTATTTGAGAGAGCGAGAGAGCGAGAGAGAGCATGAGCAGAGGAATTTCTAAGGAAGTGACCTGAGCTGAAGGCAGACGCTTAACCAACTGAGCCACTCAGGCGCCACCACATGTGTTCCCCGCCCCCCCCTTTTTTATAATAAGGAAGCACCTACACTTAATCTACATCATAATCACCCAGAGTCCCTAGTTTACCTCAGGGTTCACTCTTGTTCACAATTGTGAATTTTGTAGACTTGGAAAAAAGTATAATAGCATATATCCATCATTATAATATCATACAGAGTATTTTCACTTCCTTGGAAATCCTCTGTGTTCTGGATATTCATCCCTTCCCCCCCCCACCTTCTCCTAGTGATCTTTTTAGTGTCTCCATAATTTTGCTTCTTCCAGAATATCATTTAGTTGGAATCACACGGTACATAGCCTTTTCAGATTGGCTTTTTTCCCTTAGAAATATGTATTTAAGGTTCCTACATGTCTTTTCATGGCTTGCCATTTCTTTTCAACATTGAATAATATTCCATTGTCTTGATGTACCACGGTGCATTTATCCATTCACCTACTGAAAGACTTCTTGTTTATTTCCAAGTGTTTGCAATTGTGAAGAAAGCCGCTGTAAATGTCTAAACATCCATCTATCTATCTATCTATCTATCTATCTATCTATCTATCTAAGGTTTTTTTTGGATATAAATTTTTAACTCCTTTGGGTAAATATCAAGGAGCACAATTTTTGGATTGTATGGTAAAAGTGTGTTTTATTTTGTAAAAAAACTGCCAAACTATCTTCCAGTGTGGCTGCACCATTTTGTATTTCCATTAGCAATGAATGAGAATTCTTTTTGCTCTACATCCCTACCAGTGTTTGGTATTGCTATTGTTCTGGATTTTGGATATTCTAATGGACATGCAGTGATGTGTCATTGTGTTAATACGCATTTCTCTGATGACATAAGATGTGGAACATCTTTTCATATGCTTTTTTCCCATATGTATCTCCTTTGGTGAGGTTTCTGTTAAGGTCTTTGACCCATTTTTAAAAATCAGGCTGTTTTCTTATTGTAGAGTTTTAATGCTTCTTTTTATATTTTGGATAATAGTTCTATATTAGATGTATCTTTCACAAATATTTTCTTCCAGTCTATGACTTATCTTCTAACTCTCTTGACATTGTCTTTCATAGAGCAGGAGTTTTTAATTTTAATAAAGTCTAGCTTATTAATTATTTCTTTTATGGATTGTGTTTGTATGTAAAAAGGCATCACCATGCCCAAGGTCATCTAGGTCTTCTCTTCTGTTATCTTCTAGGAGTTTCATAGTTTTGCATTTCACCTTTACATCTATTATTTGAGTTAATTTTTGTGAGAGTATAAGGTCTGTGTCTTAATGCATTAATTTTGGATTAATTGGATGTCCAATTTTTCCAGCACCATTTGTTGAAGAAACTACCTTTTCTCTGTTTAATTGCCTTTGCTCCTTTGTCAAAGATAAGTTGACTACCTTTATATGAGTGTATTTCTGGGCTCTGTATTGTGTTCTACTTGTCTATTCTTGCTCAGTGTGTCCTACTTCACTGTCTTGATTACTTGTCTTGAGTACTGCAGCATTATAGTATATCCTAAAGTTGGGTAGTGTCAACCCTCCAATTTTTTTTTTCTTCAATATTGTGTTGACTCTTCTGGGTGTTTTGCCTTTCCATAGAAACTTCAGTATCATTTTGCCAGCATCCATAAAATAACTTGATGGGGTTTTTATTGGGATTGCATTGAATCTATAGATCAATTTGGGAAGATCCAACATCTTGACCATGTTAAGTCTTTGTATCTATGACTATGGAGAATATCTGTCCATCTATCTAGTTGGTCTTTCATTTTGTTCATCAGAATTTTGTAGTTTTCCTCAGAAAGATCTTGTACATATTTTGATATATTTATACCAAAATATTTTGTTTTGATGGGTGCTAATGTAAATGATATTGTGTTTTAATTTCAAATTCCACTTGTTCATTGTTGGTATATGGGAAAGCAATTGACTTGAATTTTCACCTTATATCCTGCAACCTTGCTATAATCACTTATCAGTTCCAGGAGTATTTCTGTCATTAAAAAAAAAATTTCTATACAGGGCAGCCTGGGTGGTTCAGCAGTTTAGCACCGTCTTCAGCCCAGGGCCTGATCCTGGAGATGCGAGGTCAAGTCCCATGTCGGGTTCCCTGCATGGAGCCTGCTTCTCCCTCTCTGTAGATCTCTGTCTCTCTCTGTGTGTGTCTCTCATGGATAAATAAAGAAATTCTTAAAAAATTTTCTTTTTCTATACAGCCCATCATGTCATCTGCTAAAAAACAGTTTTGTGTCCTTCCCAATCTGTATGCCTTTTGTTTCTTTTTCTTATTATATTAGCAAGGACTTCAAGTATGATATTGAAAAAGAGTAGTGAGATGGACATCCTTGCCTTGTACCTGATCTTAGTGGAGAACCTTAGAGTTTCTCAACAGTAAGTATGAGATTAGCTGTAGGGTTTTTTTGTAGATAGTTTTTATCACTTGAGGAAGTTCTCCTCTATTCTTACTTTACTAAGAGTTTTTTTTTATATATTTTATTTATTTATTCCTGAGAGACAGAGAGAGAGACAGAGAGAGAGAGGCAGAGACACAGGCAGAGGGAGAGCAGACTCCACGCAGGCAGCCCAGTGTGGGACTCCATCCCGGGTTTCCAGGATCAGGTAGGCCCTGGGCTGAAGGCGGCGCTAAACCGCTGAGCCACCTGGGCAGCCCTACTAAGAGTTTTTATCGTGAATAGGTGTTGGATTATGTCAATTGCTTTTTCAGTTTTTTCAAATGATATGATCATGTGATTTTTCTTTTTTTGTCTTTTGATGTGATAGATCACACTATTTTCTTACTTTACTTGGCTAGAGGCTTATCAATTTTATTGATCTCTTCAAAGAACCAGGTTTTGTTTTCTTTGCCTTTCTCTATTGATTTCCTATTATCAATTGCATTGATTTCTGCTCTAATTCTTATTATTTATTGTTTTTATTTGGTTTTAATTTGCTCTTCTTTGTCTAGTTTCCAAAGCAGAAACTTAAACTCCTCATTATATATATTTCTACTTTTATAATATATGCAATGACTATTATAAATTTCCCTCTATGCACTGCTTTTGCTATCCCACAAATTTTGATGAGTTGTATTTTTAATTTTCATTTATTTCAAAATATTTTATTAAGATTTATTTATTAATTTTAATGAGAGAAAAAGCAGGAGGAGAGGCAAAGGGAAAGAATCCTCCAGCAAACTCCCTGCTGAGTGTGAAACCCAACACAGGGCTCAATCCCAGGACCCTGAGACCATGACCAGAGTTCAAATCAAGAGTTTGACGCCCAACTGACTGAGCCACCTAGGCACTCCATAGTTTAAAATATTTAAAACTTTCTCTTGACATGTCTTCTTTGACCCATGTGTGAATTACAAATGTGTTGTCTAATCTGTAGGCATTTTGGGATTTTTAGCTGTCTTTCTTCATTGATTTCTAGTTTAATCCCTCTGGTCTATGGGCAGAAATTGTATGATATCTATTTTTTTTAATTTGTTGAAGAGTGTTTTATGGGCCAGGATGTGGTCTATTTTAGTAAACATACCATGTGAACTTGAGGAAAATGTGAATTCTGGTTTTGTTGGATGAAATATTCTACAGATGCCCATCGTATCCAGTTCACTGGTGGTGTTATGCCCTTACTGATTTTTTTGTCTGTTTGATATATTCATTTCTGAGAGGGATGTTGATGTCTCCAATTATGATAGTGGGTTCATCTATTTTTCTTTGCACTTCTATTAGTTTTTGCCTTAAGTAGTTTGAATCTGTTGTTAGGTGCATATATGTTAAACATTATTACATCTTTTTGGAGAATTGACTCCTTCATCCTTATGTAATGCTTTTCTTTATCACTGATAACTATCTTTACTTTTTTTTTAAGATTTATTTATTTATTCATTCAGAGAGAGCGAGAGAGAGGCAGAGACACAGGCAGAGGGAGAAGCAGGCTCCACGCAGGACGCCAACGTGGGTCTCGATCCCGGGTCTCCAGGATCACACCCCCGGCTGCAGGCAGCGCTAAACCACTGCGCCACCAGGGCTGCCCACTATCTTTACTTTGAAGTTTGTTTTCTCTGAAATTAATATAGCTATTCCTGCTTTACTTTGACTAGTATTACTGTGGCATATTTTTCTCTATCAATTTACTTTTAACTTATATATGTGTTTATATTCAAAGTGGGTTTCTTATAGACAAGCTGGGTTGTGCTTTTTGATCTGCTCAGACAATTTCTGTCTTTTTATTGGTGGTCTTTTAATATCAGACCACTGATATTAATTTTAACTTTATTCATGAAAATATTCTGACTATGAAACAATAAAGTTGTGTCTATATCCTAGGACTTTGATTTAAATAAAATGAACATCATGTATTTTTAAACTTTGCTGTAAATATCCTGTAATGATTCCATGTAGAGTAGAATTTAACATAAAGTTGGTGCATCTTAAGGCTCCAAATAAAAGGATTTATATGCTGTGAATTTTAATAATTCAACAAATATCTTTAAGTCCTGAATAACCTTTGGGCCCCATTGTTGTGTGCTGAGGATACAGTTGAAAATGACATAAAACTCCATTCTCTTATACAATTCATGAATGAGGTGGTTTCAAAGAAGAAAAATATAGTACCATAATGAAAATTAAATCTGAATGTGTGCTAGAGAGTAACTGGGGGATGAGGAAACTACTTTATATAATGTAGTAAAAAGGTATCAGTCAAGGTTAACTAGAATATGCTGTAATGACAATCTCCAGAGTTTATTGGGTTAACAGCACAAAGGCTTATTTCTTGTTCAGGCTACAAGTGCAGTGCAGATAGTCAGGTGGCAGGATTGTTGTGCTTTAATCATCATAGTTTGGAGCAACACAGGATGTCAGATATATATATATATATATATATATAGCTGGCTCTAAAAGCTTCTGTTTGGAATTGACATGTGTCACTTCTATGTAAAAGTTCTACATGCCACTTCTGCTGAAATTTCATTGGCCACAGCAAGTCATGTTGCCATATCTAACTTCAAAGGAGGTAAGAAAATCCAATTACACCAAGTGCCCAGAAAGAACACTGGAATATTTATGAACATCCCTAATGACTATCAGAGAAAGCTTTTCTGAGGTGACATTTTAGTTCAGCTTGACTAGCAAGAACGAACCAAATGTAGTTGTAAGCAGTGATTCTTAACCCTTGTTATCCATTAAAATTACCACGGACAGACACTATACTATATGCTTTCAGGCATTAACTCAATTATCTTACAGCAATGATAAGATTTTATCGTCATCTTTATTTTACAGAAAAAGAAACTGAGATGAAAGGAGGTTATATTACATTCACAAGGTCACAAAAATAAGTGCAAGAACCAGGATTTGCACTCAGTCTGATTCTGGTACCCACAATCTTAAATATTCTACTATAGTCTGTTTAGGGTATATGAATTATGGTCTCATATGCTTAAATCAAGAATGTTGTTCCTTAGGATTTGCCATCTCTACCCTTGCCTCAGATGTATATGCATGTATGTATGTGCATACAAACATATGAGCCTGCTTGTGTGCATAGACTCCAACCCTTAGTAAACTGGGCTGCTTTATGTCATGGTTATGCTTGTTTGCTCTACTCCAAACACACTAGTCTTCTTGCTGTCCTTTGGAATCTTAAAGAACCATTCAACCTCAAAAACTTTTCACTGCTTCTTCCCTCTACCTGGAAACCAGTTCCCCCAGATGTTGAAATGATTTACTTCCTCACTTTCTTTAGCTCTTTGCTCAAACATCTACCATTTCAGCCAGGCCTATCATAACATTTAAAATTGTTACCATCCTTCTGCACTCCACATCTCCTGTACTTGCTTTATTTTCCTTATTTTCCTCTATAGCACTTTCCCCATCTAAACAAATGCATTTTTCTTTATTTAGTATGTTTTCTTTTCATTCTCTTAGGCTCTAGGATATTCTAGACTGTGTAAGGACAAGGATTTTTTCCATGTTTTGATCCCTAATGTATCCTCTGGGCTTAGAAGAGGGTTAGCACATAGTAGGAACTCACTAAACACTTGGTTACCTGAATGCTTCATGGGAACTCAGGCCAGAGAGTTAGCCATGGAGGGTAAATGAGATTGGATGCCACAGTCTTGTCACAGTATGTGGAGGCTGAGTGGATTGTCTATGTGGAAAATGTAGTATGATGGGATGTTTACTCCTCTTTCTAGAGTCCATAACTAACCTAAGCAACAGCCATTGTATCCAAAGAGAGAAATATAATCTTGCACAGTAAAGAAGGAAATATTCATTATTACTTTTTCTCTCACTCTTGCCCAACTCCTAAGAGATCAGCAAAGAGAAGGGAAAGAGTGCAGGAGGTTGGGTGGGTGGGTAGATGGCAAACATGAGGAGCTCCACTCAACTCCAGACTGCTAGAATCATAGATTATCCTACCTTGGAGGCAGAGGGAACTTTGAATCAGAACTATCTTCCAGGGACACCTGGGTGGCTCAGTAGTTGAGCATCTGCCTTCGGCTCAGGACGTGATCCTGGGATCCAAGATGGAGTCCCACATTGGACTCCCTGCATGGAGCCTGCTTCTCCCTCTGCCTATTTTTCTGCCTTTCTGTTTCTGTGTCTCTCATAAATAAATAAATAAAATCTTTTAAAAAAAGAACTGTATCTTCCAATACTGAGATAAGATTGTTCTAATAATCAAAATTCACTAAAAAGTTGTGAAATCTACCACAATTTTATTAAGGGAGTCATTAGACAGAAGGAAGAGTTAGTTCTACACAGCTGACTTGCTATGGAGGAATGTATTGAAAAAAACATAAAATTGCTTATTGTTTATACTTCAGAAAATAAGTACTCCTCAATAAACCAGTTTACTTTTATTTTTTTATTTTTATTTTTTTAAATAGGTTTACTTTTAAACTAGATATTATTATCACAAATTAGAGAAAGTTGAAGTTAAGGCTTAGAAAGTTAAACAATAAATTGAAGGTCATATCATAGAAAGTATTAGCCAGGATTAAACATTACGTCTGTCTGGGTCCAATATTTAGGACTTTTTTCTGACCTGCAGTGAGATGAAAGGACAAACCAAAGGAAAACACACACACACATTTCCTTCTGCATTTTATGTAATTCTGATAAAGTGCTGAATCTAGGTTTTTTTTCTTCTTCATGGGAGTCTTCTTAAACAGTTTAAAATCCTTAAATTTATGCAACTGGAATATTATCCAGCACCAGCAAGAAAATATTAATATACTAGATAGAAACTGGTTGCACTCATTCCTTCGTGTAAGTTTTCCTCCCTGTTTTTTTTTCAGTAACATTCAATTAATAACTAGCATTCAGTTAAAAGCTTGGAATTACTTCATTAGCTTAGCCAAATTATCTTTTTATGCTGGTGATAAATAAGCAGTTATTAGCAATGGTTCACATTAGTTCCATGGTTTAAAACAGCTAATTTCCTCTTGGATGCTTTACAGCACTCACACTGGTACTCTTGCTCAATGTATTCGTATTGTACTTATGCTAACAAGGTCACTCTCCTCTCTTGCTTAAGACTATAAATTTCTTTTCTCTATAGGGCTAGACTTGATAGATCCATCTTTATTAGAGGTAGGTATTTTTGTTTAGGTCTCAGGATTGGTTCAAAGGCCTAAGGTGAAATATAGAAGACAAACTAGTTCTTGAAAGTTGAATGAATTTTCAAGGACACAAATAGTGCATGCCAGGCAAGCCAGTCGCATTGTGGGGGAAGGGGTTAAAGGCTTCATGGTTCTTGTTTTCTCTCTCTGTCACCTCTTTTCTTGTCCTTTGCCTTCTCCTTCTACTTGGTTTTAGCAAGAACTCAAATAGACTCGAGATAGATAGCTTCTTTCTCAGGTTTAATGTGTAATTTGTAGAATGTAATCATCTTGACTTTGGTGTTGAATGACTGACCCTGACAGTTTTGCCTTACTGTCAGAGCTTAAGTTGATGTTTAGGGAGTCATCCCACTCAACATACACCTGTTTATCTATAGAATGGTCTTGAAAGTCTTCACACAATATCCAAGGATTCTATAAGAATATTAGGAAGAAATCAGCAAATAAAAATAAATCGGATGTACCAATTCTTCTATGTTGATTGGTGTCTTTGTGCTCATCAGATAAAGTTTCAAAGGTTAAATTCTTATGTGTGACAGTGATGTTTGCTATTAATTTATAAATTTACATTCATAATATTCTTCTTTGGAATATAATTGGCATCAGTTGAACAATGGTTTCAAGGTCTAACAAGTTAGGAATCTTAGAAGTTTCTCAACAGAAATAATGCACATTGTATTTTAAACAAACTATTTATTTATTTATCTTGGAGAGAGTGTATGCTCAGGGGTTATGAGGAGGGGCAGTGGGAGAGAGAGAGAGAAAGAAAATCTCAAGCAGACTCCCCATTGAACTCGGAGGCCAACAGGGGGCTCAATTTCATGACCCTGAGATCATGACCTAAGCTGAAATCGAGAGTCGGACACTTACCCAAATGAGCCACCCAGGCACCCCTGAAATAAAGCACATTTTATTTATTTTTATTTTTTTTAAAAGCACATTTTAAATTTGTTTGGTTTTATAGAGAAACAACTTTTATAAACAGCTAAGTCTCGCTCTAGTTCTAAAAATATATTTAAGAAGGATTTTAGAAGAAACTATTAAGTAAACAAATGCTTAAATATGATTTAGTACTTTCTCACTGAGCTGGATTTCCTCCGGTGGTGATAGTGCTTCCTTCAATTCATTCTGAATCTCTTAATTAAGTCAGAACCCTCCTTGTTTGTATTATGCTTCAAAGTTTTTATCAGGCTACTATCTGCTGGTCTTACTAAAATTCAGAACTCTTCCTATCTACTTGCACTCAAGACTGAGTTAGTTTCTATATGCTCAACTTACCAAATTTGGTGGGGGAAGAAAATTTACATGATAGCGTGAGACCATTCATTGAGTGGAAATGCCATAATTGTAACTTGGGGATCATTTCAAAGGACCCATTTTTTATAAATGGTTTTATAAACATCTTAACCAAGTTTCCTTTTTAAAAAATGATTAAATAGTTCAAGGATTCTTAATGAATAATCCACGTTATCTCCTTTATGTCTTTTTAATACTAAAACTAATTCATGATATCACCTTGTCAATTATTTCATGTGTGTTTTCTTGTCTTTCAACTAGAGTTAAGTTTACTGGAGGTAGAAAGTATATCTTAATTATATTTTATAGTTTCTAAAATTTTTCATCAGAGTTGAACTCATAGTAGATTCTCTATGGTTAACAATTGATTTTCATATGCAACTAGAGTGATCATGCCAGCAATGGAAGCACAATCATTTAAAGTGTTGGGTTTGACTTTCAGCTCACTTCCTGGTTATCTTCAGTATTTTGTGGATCTGTGGCCTGTAGCGATTCATTGCCCTATTTCAGAACCCATCTAAGGTCCAATCCATGTCTAATAATGCCATTGAATCCTTTTATCAAGCTGTAATGGAACTTAGAGACTATTCTCTTACAAATAAAATTTGAATTATTTTAAAAGATATTCAAAGAATTTTTTTCAGTAACAGTTTTATTGAACTATAATTCATATATCATACAATTCACTCATTTATAGTATTCCATGAATACTTTATAGTATATTCACACAGTTGTGAAACCTAAATTACCATAATCAATTTTGGAGGATACTCATTATCTCAGAAAAGAAACCCTACATTCTTGAACTAACACCAGTCAATAGTCCTATCTTCCAGCTCTAGGACACCACTAATCTGCTATCTCCATATATCCACTTATTTTGGACATTTCACATAAATGGACTTATATAATATATTGTCTTTTATGATTGACTTTTTTCACTTAACATAATCCTTCAAAGTTCTCCTATACTGTAACATGTATCAGTGCTTCTGCTGTTGCTTCTTCTTCTCTTCTTCTTCTTCTTCTTCTTCTTCTTCTTCTTCTTCTTTTTCAAATAGTTGGATATATATAAAATGTGTGTGGATATATAAGATGGAAACATCTTGTTTATCCACTCATCAGTTGATGGACAGTTGGATTGTTCCCATCTTTCATCTGAAATATTTATACTTACTCAGGTAGGCTCAAGGTTTTTGTGCTGCTTATCCCTTTCAGCTTGAAGTCCTATGATCAGAAGAACTTAAATTACACTTGTAAACTTCAAAATTTTACCATGTTCACCTTTTCTCAAGTCATTTATACAAATATCAAAGAACCAGTCTCTGAGTTACTGCTTTGTTTATGTATCTTAACCCCCAAAGAACTTATTTAGTTCTATTATATTCCTAAGCAATTTCCTATTCATCTATTATATTGCTAACAATGTTACTCAATTCTGAGGCATCATAGAAATAGGAACAATTCCTATTCAAAAGAATTAGTGTAAGAAGTGTTATTTAAGTTGAGTCATTCATTAAGCACCTACTTTGTAGTAGGCCCTTTTTTCCCTTCTATTTCTAAAGAATTTTTAGTATAATGGGGGACATGCATTGGACAAGAAAAGCTTATAATAGAATGGGGTAATTGATCTTTAAAGTCTCTTCGAATTTTAGAGGGAAGGGTAATATGATTACATTGGAACTTTGGCGATGCTCGGCAATGACTCAGGAGAGAGTATTGTAGGCAAAAGGGACAACATAAAAAAAAAAAAGCCTTGGGAGTATAAATTATCTGGGAGTGCCATAATCTACTGGAAAGTGAAGAGAGATGACCAACATTATAAATGAGAGGATAACTAGGAACAGATTTTTAAGATCATGGAGGATCATTCTAAAGTATTTATAACTGATGGACAACCATTAATCGGTGTTTGTTTATTAAAGTGATTTAGAGAAGGAAGATGGGAACTTCAGATAGGATGTTTTCCATGGTCTGTTAGAAACATGACTGATAGGTAAATATTGGAAGATAACTGAGTAGACAATTTATGATATTCAAAATTACAGAACTTGGAAGTAGGCGGTGGCAGTGCAAATGGAGAGAAGAATATGCATTCATATATTTGAATCAACAGGATTTGGTGGCCTTTGAAAGGGAATATCCAAGGAAGCCTCCAGTGTTTCAAATGTGGGTACAAGACAAGGTGATGTCCTTCCCTGAAAGAATACATCTTCATGTCTAAACTTATATGTTGTGTTAGTAATATAATGTACTCTCCCTAAAACATATTAATAAAAAGGAAAAAAAATCAGTAGTTGCTCACTCACTGTGAAGACCTTGGGATGATCCTTTCTGATCTTAACAGTGCCATAAGTATGCTCCATAAGTATGCTCTATAACCTCAGTGGCATATCATATTAGCATCTTAAAATTCACCTGATCTAGGTAGATTTGGTGCCAGTGTCCCTCATCTTCCTTGGACCAGCAGCTACTGGAGGCATTTTCTTATGGCCAAAGTTTGGAGCTCAAGAGAGTGAGCCCATTGTGTATAAACATTTCAGTATTTTCACATATCATGTCCATCTCATTAGCCAAAGCAAGTTACGTGGCTAAGCCCTCATTCAAGGAATGGGAAGTATATTCTAACCACTATAAAGCTATGACATATGTATGAAGGTATGATACCATTAGAGTAGAGTGAGACATCGAGACCAAAACAGTCAATCTACAATACTCTGTGTGGCTGTGTTTTGTTACTCTGGGAACCAAGATCCTCTTTTCTCACCGAATAAACATTAACTCAATTTTTTTCTGGTTAACCATGAAAGATGACGAAGAGCTATCACGAAGGAAGCCTCCAACTGACCCTGTCCTCGCACATGTGCATGATGCTGCTGAACTTGGGTGACTACGTATTTTTCAGTAAACAAGATCCAAGTTGGATGCATGTTCCTCTTAAGTCATACACTCATCAGAAATCCAGCAGCCACAGCTTCAGCCCCTTCCCTCCACTGGTCTAGTAAATCTTAATATCTTCCCTAGAGATCAGCCAATTCCAAGATATTGATTGGCCTTGATCCTGTTTAACTTACGAGAACAATCAAGCTCCCCACTTGAGGTGATACAATATCTGCAGTTCTTGGGAAAGAATTACTAAATGTCACGGAGAGGAAGCGATAAGCAGCAGTGTTCGCCTCTGCCTGTAAATGCTGTGTGTGTCTTTGTGTCGGTTTTGCTGTCACCTGGAGTGCTTGTACTCTGGTTGGTTAAGGGTTCCCACTGCAGTCTCTGTTTGCTATCTCTTGCCTCCCTTCCCATCAGGTAAGCAGTTTGCAGTGATAGCACTGGAATGGAACTCTACTTCATGCAGGAGAGGTTAAACATTTTTAAAATGCAAACCAGATAAATTTTTAAAAACCTCAAAATAGTCTTGGTGCCACAATGCCTCTATGCCATCCCCAGCCGTTCTCTTAACAAAAGATGCTTCTCTCTTATGCAAGCTTCTCATTTGTCAGAAGAGAGATTTCCCCATCTCCTCAGCGGCACACTCTGTATAATTTAAGGTGACTCGCTGTACAGAAAAGTTCACCTTCCATTAGCATGTTTTCTTTAGTAAGCACTCTCTCGCAAGTGCTGTAGTGTAAACATGAGTGCCTACGAATATGAACATTTATTAAATAGCACTGATGAATATTTCAATACCTCGGGGAGAGCAATTCACAGCTCAATCATTCAGGCTGTTTTAAGTGCAGCACAGGACAATTCCACTACATCTTCCATTAATATTTAATTGCCCATTTTATTCTGTTTACCTTTTTGGTTAATATATAATTTAAAGCTCTTCTACTAAAAAGGGGGGAAAGAGAACAGCTGTTCATCTGCTTTTAACAAATCTCTGGTGAGAGCTTTTACCTCATTTAAAATTCATTGCAAAGAGTTTTTATTTAATATCAGTAACACAAAACCTCAGGTATTAAAAGTAAAACTTGGAAGTGACTCTCATGCAAAGAGCCTAGCTGTGACTTGGGTTTGATTACACATCCATTCGTGAGTGGCAGGCATTGACAGGAAACGTCTGAATCGCCAGCAATGGCGCCGTGTGTCACGTCCTCAGGAAATAGAATCACAGTAACTCGACCTGACACATTCTGACAACATGTCGGAAAGTTGTTATGCACCCTGCAGAAAGTGAGTCCTGTCATCCCAGCGATGCAGATTTTACTGATGGGATAAAACACATCTCTGCTTGCTAAGGGACAGGGGAGTCAAATACGTGCATGGCCTCGAGGAGCTGGGGAATCCCTGATGCACTCACCATTCATTTCTCCTTGGTCCTGCCTGGGTGGATGCCATCAGCTTCTCTCTCTGCTGTGTTTGGAGTCCCAGAGCCTATTTCTTGTCATTTTAGCTTTCTTTTCTCCCCATTAGCTGTCGTTGTTTGTCACAAATCTGTCTTTAAACCCTACCTGGTGGCAGGCTCCCTGACATTTACTGACAGACCTCCATGTTGTTGTGGGCTTCCCAGACCTCCCAGGCCAGTGAGTAAAACCTACCCCAGATCCACTTTAGAGAGGGTCACCCTTTCCCTTCATCCTCAGTCACCTGGAATCAACCGCTTTCCAGGACAGTGAGCTGTGTAATCTCCTGTTTTTCCTGCTCCACTTGATCTCTGTGGCGGATTCATTGCTCCCTGTCTACTGTGCTATGGCCTGTTTAAATATCACCAGCATGGCCAAGCTAGCAGCAGCAGGGACTTCAAAAACCCCAACACTACTGTCATTTTACTTCAGTCCCATTCTAGGGTACATTTCTCTTGCCTGCTTTGTATCATTCCATTACTGTTCTCTCCAGTCTGTTGAATCTAGTTCACTTTCTACATCTGACCCTGTTAATAGAGGCTCTTACATAATGCTTCCTTTCATTCATTCATTTATTCATTCACAAATATTTATTGAGCATTTGAGCCAGTCATTGTTTAATGTTCTGGAAATACAGGAATATAGTATACAATAAGATGGGAGGGAGGCCAAAGGGAGAGAGGGCGGGGAGAGAGAGAGAGAGTGAGAGAGCCAGCATTCACCTGCAGGAACCTACCTGTCTTTCTGAAGCTTACATAATTTGAGGGGAGTCACTGATGTTGAGCTCTGCTAATGGTGAACACAGGAGTGATGGCACTCCACCTTTGGCCTGGATTCTGAGATGCCTCTCTGGATGTTCCCAGAATGTCTGAAGTTTCAGCTAAAAAAGGAAAGAGATCAAATACTATAAATTTTTGGAAAGATGACTCCAATTGTTCACCCTTCCCTATGTCAGTACCCTCTGAAGCTTGTCTTGTGAGGTGAAGTCTGTTCTCCATGTGTTGAATCTGGGATATTCTTATGAATTGCTTTGGCTAACAGAATGTGGATTAAAGTAATGGTGTGCCAATTCTGAGTCAAGGCCTGGACTGCCTGCAAAAGAGTCTGCCTGGACTAGCCTGCAAAAGAGTAAGAAACCGCATTGTGAGGAGATGAGATATCTTTGCTGAGACCATCCTATACCAACTAACAACTAGCAAAGCCCTATATGTGGGAAGGAGTCCAACCAAGATTGGCACAGTGCCTATCCAATACATAGTGGACCACAGATGTGTGAGAGATCCGAGCTAAGACTGGCAGAACTACCCTGACAAGAAGGACAAAGGCCAACCCTCCCAGATACTTCTGAGCAAAAATGCATAATGTTTTGGGCCATTAAATATAGGGATATTTTGGTATGCTGTATTAGTTAACGATAAATATAGTCTTTAAACTTCTATGATCCACTTAGATGAGATATACTCCTGCACTCCCTTATCCTGTGGCAAACCCCACTCAACCAGATCTTAGGATTTGATAGTTTGGACTAATTCTTAACATTTTTTTCAAGTTTCAGGGGTGGGAAACTGGATCGAATCTCTTAAATATTGAACTTAAACCACAGTGAGCTAGAAATGAAATGAGAACCCAAGGCTAAAAGAAGGGGAAAGATATGGCTTAAATTCATTGCAAGAGAGAGTTGGATGACTGTTAGGATTGATTTATATCTCATCAGAAAGGGCTCACATATCTCTGGTTATAGTCATTTACCAGCTTGAGTGGAAAAACTGATGCCATGATGTAACTGTACACAGCTCAAATTGTGGTTACAATTCACATTTCCATTCCTCCTCCTCCACTATCCTCTGTATTAATTCAATCACAGAAGTTAGGTGGGTTGGTAGGGAGACCTATTAAGTCATCTTGCTTTTTCCCAAGAGCCATATCTGAATTTCTACCCATAGTATATTTTCAAATGCTTTGTCCAATAAAGTTGAAAATGGCTTGAGCAATGGTCCACCCTAAAAGCTTTAACTGGAAGTATATTATTCTTTAAGCGCTTTACTGGAAAAGAAATTAATGCAGTCAAAAATAATTGGAGTTTTATCTGACCAAAACCCACACAAGCAAGGAATTCAAAGTAATGGTTGGGTTTTCTTCCCTCTCTGTCCCCTTTCTTTGCTCTCTGTTTTGCTACAGAGGTATCAGATACCTTTGGGTGGCAGCTGAGAGGACATTAGGGTTAGGGTTGTGTATGACAATGAGTCAGGGACTGCCGGAATTACATGGCTGATCTGAATTTCTCAGATATGGCCAAATCCTCAAAAGTTTGTCAATGTCAAAAAAAAAAAAAAATCTAGATGATTTGTAAGAAGGGTAATTTAGCCAGAGAGAATTATAATATTGCATTTTGTTATAGCTGAGCACATGCAATCATCTAATCATTTCCAAATTATGGCCTCAGGCCAAATTATGGCCTTAAGCCCTGGGTTCTGGTCCTAGTGTGAATACTTCAACTTTCTAGAGAATGTGATTATTCTAAAAATATGAAAATGGAATGAAGGAATCCAGTGTAGAGTAATTTCTGAGCTGGGGAGATTTTTATGGATTTCTGGGTGGATAATCATGGGTTTAAAAAAATTTCATGATGAGGAGATTCAAATACTAATGAAAAAATGAGATATAAAAAGCAAAAGTTCCAGTACATACCAATTAGAATGATGAAAATCCAAATTATTGACAATACTAAATACTGACAAAATATGAAGCAACAGGAATTCTCTTTCATTGCTTTTGAGAAAGTGGTACGGTCACTTTGGAAGATAGTTGGTAGTTCCTGACAAAACTAAACATATTCTTACCATGTGATCTGGCAATTATGCACCTTGTTTGTTTCTTTTTTAGCTCAAATGAGTTGAAAACTTATGTTCACACAGAAACCCATACATGGATATACATTCATAATTGTATAATTGTCAAAAATTGGAAGCCACCAAGTTGTCCTACAGTAGGTGAATGGATAAACTCTGGTATATCTAGACAATGGAATATTATTCAACACTAAAAAGAAATGAGTTATCAAGTACCAAAAAGACATGGAAGAACCTTAAATGTACATTTAAATGTTTATTACTAATTGAAAGAAGCACTCTGTAAAGGCTACATGCTATATGATGCCAACTATGATATTCAAGAAAGAAAAATATCTATTGATTGCCATTCTAATGGATAGAAATGGCATCATATTTGTTTGAATTTACATTTTGAGTTTTGGATAAGGTTTACCTTGTCCTCATATGATATAGTTCATTTGCATATATTTTCTTCTGTGTGCTAATTTTTGCTATTTTTCTATTGAACTACTCTTATTAAGAACAATTATTAATTTGCATAAGCTCTTTGTATCAAGAAAGTTATCTTTATTTTTAATGTAAACTGAAGGTAAATATTTTTTTAAATCATATGCATTGTAAAAATGTTTCCTATTTTCCCTTCATGTGTTTAATTTTGTCATATGGAAATTAAAATTTTTGTACTGCTAAATGTATCATTCCTTTTATTTTTATGGTGTCCTTAATCATATGTCCTAGTCAGAAAGACCTTTTCTGTTTCAAAACAATAATAATTTTGTTTGTGCTTTTGTTGATTATATTTAAAGATTCTTTTTTTTTTTTTACATTTACATCTTCGATATGGCTGGAATTTATTTGGTATAAAAACTAAAAGAAAGATTCAACTTTTATTTTTCTAAACAATGTTCTGGTTGTTTTAACATCATTTAGAGGTAATCCTGCTTTTCCCCATTGATGAAAAATGTCACATTTAAATTAATTTACCATATGTGTATTCTATATTAGAGTTCTCTATTTAGTTAGTTTGTATATTCCTATTTATAGCAATTCTTGTCATTTTCCTAGGTTGTGTTTCCCAGGAATGGAATAAACACTTTTAATAGAATAAACTAGGTTTTATATACTTATTTTAATATTAAAAATTTTAATCCTAACATTTTACTCTTCAAACATTTAGGCATAATTATTGAATTAGGAAATTGTATGCATGTATGCAAGCATAGGTGTCAGAGAGAGAGGGTGAGAAAGAGGGAAGGAGACATGGAGAGAGAGAGAGAGACAGAGAGGACATTGTCATCTATTTGATATAAGGACTTTATCATTTGCAGTTAAAAGGAAGGAATAGTAAAATTGTTTATTTGCACACATTGCAAGCCTTAGTTCTCAACAAAGTAGGCAGTTTTATTGTCAGGTTGCTATATTTCTAAAACCTTAAGTAAAAATAAAAAGTAATACACACTGTAAAAATAGATAATATTTTCATTAATAAACTGGAAACAGCAAAGTCAAGCAATTTACACCATTAGCCTCCTAAAATTTCGTGCAGTGAAATGGGGACCAGTCTTACTAGTCCTCATTTAAAGATGAGTGGACAAAGGTAAAAAGTAAATCTGATTAAAACCAAAAGGATTAATACAAAGACTGGAAACAAAACCTCAAAGAGACGAGTACTCTCTACAGATATTCTCATTGAAAAAAGGAAAGCAAAACTAGACACTTGTTTGGCTTACATTTTTTTCTTGTTAAAAGAAAGAAATTTTGAAATTGCAGTTGATATTGAGACCCTGTTAAACTTTCAACAAAGCTTCCCCAGAATGGTCTAATTTTACTTCTAGCATTCAGCTGTGGGTAAAATAATCCTTTAGAGATTATTAAAGCAGAAAAATTTTAAGTAAATCAAATTGAAGCTTCAGAACTATAGGATAGGGCCAGGAGTACCTTCTTCATCTTTGCTCAGTTGCAATTATGCCTGTGTTTTCGCTATTTTCAGATAGGAATTTGGGAGTAGATTCTAATCTAATAGCTCATTTCATATATCAAAAGGCACAGCGCATATATTGCCTTTCTGATTACATCTTTTCTAAATGTTTTTCTTTCACCAAAATTATACCACCTATTTGTTTGATACTTTTCTCAAAGCGGAGGATAATTCACAGCAAGCATTGTAGTCATTATCAAGCCTCTTGCTTTTTATCAAAATAACAAAATTTTAAAATGAATCGTTTAAAAACCCTGGCCCTTTTCCCTCCATTGCCCTCTGCTACTCCTTGTTTGGATTTGTCAGATGAAAGATATTCTGTCTTTATCAGCAGTGCCACTATTATCTATCCACTTCCAAATTCTCATGCTTTCAGTGGAAGAAATCTGATCCACAAATGGGACAAATCTCTGGTCTTTTATATTTGTAAAGGCAGCTGCAAGTAATTGTTTACTGTCTCTGTTATTTCCTCTTACATTGTCTCTAATTATTATAAGTGCACACAATTTTTCCTTGATGTTTGTCCTCTTCAATACACATAGTGCTTACAAAACATATTTTTAAAATTCTGGGTTATAATGTTCTGCTTTTTAGTGCTTACCATTTAATTTTCATCCTTTAATTTTTGATTACTCATTTGCAATTTTCCCCTTTATAAGCCAGACTTTCTTCTTTTACCTTAATGACTGATGTTTTGTTTTGTTTTTACCTCTCACAGTATGAGTTATTCAATACCCAGACAAAAGGAACAAAACGCCTCTCCCATTTTATTCTAACTTCAGCAGTTTTTGTCTTAATTTCAATCCCCTTGGAAGTCTCCTTCCAAGTGACCAGCAAAAGCACAGAGTTCCAAGGCATTAGGGGAGTTTCTTTTCCTTCTCATTCATCTCTGCCAGCCTGAGTATGCTGAGTGTGCTGGCTGCCTGCCAGGCTGTAGCAAGACCAGCATTACCACATATTTGGAGTCTTCTATCTGAGGGCTCACTCTGGCTTGCTTAGTTCTGGGGTTGCTTGCTCTGAGCAAGATTCTCACAGATTCTCCATAACTCTACTGAAGACAATAAGTACTTTGTAAACCTTGCCCCTCATTCAAAATGCTAGAGGTATCTTACTAGGTTGAACAGACCAGTTTTGATTCAAGCTGTGCTAAGAATGCACTATGCACACTCCTGGTATCCCAGTTTGTCAACATACTTGATGCTTCTCCACCTCTTAACACCTCCGTAGTGGATGAAGAAGTGGAAGCCACATATAAGAAGAAATCCAGAGATCTCCGAATAAGCCACACCGGGTGTTTTTAGCAACATACTTCTGCTTGGAGCCCCCTATTATATTATGCTGTGGCTATGGATCTTGCAGCCTTTATCCCTAAGCACCTCACGGTTGGTAATGTCCTTCCCCCTTAACATTTCACCTAACTCCTACCCATTCCTTGTTCAAAACAGTATTCATTTTTATCAAATAAACAGGTACTTAGTTCAAAAGATCAACTACTTCTCCCAGGTATGTTAAGGCCATTTACAGTCCTGAGTCCCCTTTCCTGATTCCCTTACTCAGAGGCAATAAATCTTCCACTCTTTTGCCTAACTTTTTAATATTTGAACTTTAGGCATTCTTTGCTGACATCTCAGTATGGAAGGTAAGCATTTAGTTTCTCCCTACTACTACTCTACCCTCTGATGCTTATGGTATCAGCGGTAAATGCTTATGGTGCCAGTATGGTAAAATTATAGTTTTGGTTGGTAAATTTAGTATTTACATTTTTATTACATTAATCAGACCTGAGTCATATAGTGAACGATGATCATGTTTTCTTACCTGTGCAGCCTGTTTTTTTTCTCCTGGATATAATAATTTTCCTTGTTTGTTTGCTTATTTTTTATATATACTTTAAAGAGGCCAACCACAAACACTGCCAGTTGCCCAAATCTCTTCTCATTACTTTCATTCACATCTGTTATTCTAACAGTTTCATCCCTGCAGTGATCCCTATCAGAACATTCTGATCTGCTTCAGTCTGTACAGGTTGCCCTCTACACCTGGTACACAGGTATTCAGACTCCCATTTGCCACCATCCTGGGGATGCTCTTTGCAGCTGATCTGTATTGAACCTCCTGCTTTTGTTTCAAGGTTGCATTATCATTTCCTATTACCCTGAGAGTATTCAAGATAAACATTTAGAGACTCTTTTTCTTATATTCTCCCTCTTTCCTGCCAGTTGCTTTTTTCTGTTTATATCCCTAAGATATTTAATAGTCCTTCATGTCTGCTCATATTTAAGAATAGGAGAAAAAAATTATTGGAGCTCTGAGCAAGCTATTGGGATGAGTTGATAGTTGTATCACTATAGGGTGTGCTGGTTAGATTAATGCTGAAGAACTGATTTCAGTATTGTCTTTTCTTATTGGCTGAATGGTTTCTCCAAGAGATTCTTGCAATCTCCCACCTGGAGAGTGAAGGCCTGGCAGCCAACATTTGGAGGCAGAATGGAGGAAGCAAACCAAAGCATGTATGTGTTAAATTTCCATTTTTAGTAAAGCATACCTACCCCTAATTGGTCCCACTAATCTAGATACCATCTATTTTGTCCTTTTGTTAGTTTACAGCCCTCCTGGCAATTTCCCCTGGTGTAATCTGAAACTGGTCCCTGTACTCAGAGGGTGAGAAGAGGCTGAAGAAATGCAGGCCATTCCAGGTTGGTGGGTTGTGGTTTTAATAAACAAAGAGAACTTACATGTGAGGTTTGTTTTGGGCATCAGCAAGAGGAATGGATCCCCACACCTGCTGGTCAAATCTTAAGAGTTGATAAAAAGGCCTTAACTGGATTCAGTCACGTGTACTGTGCAGGTATTCTCAACACCACATCACTATTTCAAGGCTGTGTCCTTGGAGCAGCAGCCTCTGGGAGTGAGAAAGGCAAATGGAACCCACATTCCAAGGACAGGGAGAGTGGTAAGGAGCCTCAGAGTGCTTGGGTCCAGCTCATAGGTCAGTTGGCAGTCAGTTTTCTTGATGACATTCCCCAATATCTTTCCAGATAATAAATTTCTGTCTTCTGCCAAGGTGAGATGGTGAGATGGTATAAAATAGGAATGGGATGGGGATGAAGAGACAAGTTTCTTCAACAAGCTTAGAACAGTTTTCTTCACATTAGCTCATGCTCCTCATCCTAACTTCAGATGATGTTGCCAGTTACTGGGCCTACTGAACCTGGCTTTCTCCATTGATGGTGTAGGAATGCTCTAATCGCAGGTCTTTTAATTTTTATATTTTTTAAAGATTTTATTTATTTATTCATGAGAGACAGAGAGAGAGGCAGAGACACAGGCAGAGGGAGAAGCAGGCTTCCTGCAGGATGTCTGATGTGGGACTCAGTCCCAGGACCGCAGGATCATGCCCTGAGCCAAAGGCACATGCTCAACCACTGAGCCATCCAGGTGTCCCTCAAGTCTTTTAAATTACCAGTCAGCCAACTCTTCTCCAGACTGTAAACTGTTATTCTCTCCCCTCTTCTTCTCAATTTTTAAATTGGAGGATAGTATACAGAGTGAAAAGCACATAAATTACAAGTGTGTGTCTTAATGAATTTTGACAATGTGAACACACTCATGTAACTGCTACCCAGATCAGATCATAAAACAGTATGACACCTCTGAAGCCTTCCCTTCATTTACCCAAAGATAATCACTATCCTGAATTCTATCACTTCTATTAGTTTGAGCTATTTTTGAATTTTATGTAAATTTTATCACAGATACTCTTTTCACTTGGCTTCCTTTGTTCCACATGTTTGTAATATTCAAAAGTTTATTGGGTAGTTATATTCTTTTGTATAAAAATACTGTAATTTCTTTATCCGTCCTACTACTGGTGATGGTTTCCAGTTTGGGGATATCATGAATAATGCTGCTATGAACATTCCTGTATAGCTTTTTTGTGTACATAATAAATTTCTTTGCATATATACCTAGAAGTAGAATTGTTGGACCACAGAGTGTGCACTTGCTCTACTTTAGTAGGTATAGCTAAACAATTTTCTAAAGTTTTTGTAACGACTTACATTTCTACCAACAATGTAAGATAGTTCCAGTTGCCCCATATCCTCACCGGCTCTTCATGTTAAATATTCCCTTGCCATTCTAGGGGTGTTGTGATAGCTCATTGTGGTTTTAATCTGCATTTCCCTGATAACTAATTATGTCAAGAACCTTTTCATATGTTTATTGGCTACCATCTTTTGTAAAGTGCCTGTTGAAATTCTTTGGAAAAAAATTAAAAATATAATTGTTTGATCTGTCTTTTCAAATAAATTAAACAACCTTTAATTCATTATACTATATTATCTATCTTTATGTAACTGGACTTAATTTGCTAATTATTTTTTTAAGATTTTATTTATTTATTCATGAGAGACAGAGAGAGAGAGAGAGGCAGAGACACAGGCAGAGGGAGAAGCAGTCTCCATGCAGGGAGCCTGACGTGGGACTCGATTCTGGAACTCCAGGATCATGTCTCGGCAGGCGCTCAACCGCTGAGCCACCCTGGCTGCCCTAATTTGCTAATATTTTGATTAGGATTTTGTATCTATACTCGAGAGAGACTGAAAAGCAATTTTATTGTCTTGTTCCTGTCGGATTTTGATAATTAAATTTATCCTGGAATGAGAAGTGTTTCCTCTTTTTCTTGTCTCTGGGAAAATTTGTATAAGATGGGTGTTTTTTTTTTTTAAATACATATTAGGAAGATTTTTACTCAGATTCAATCTCTTGTATGAATATGGAATTGTTCACATTTTCTTTTTTTACATGTCAGAACTGTGTTTTTGTGGGAGTTTATTGATTTCATCTAAATATTCAATATCATTTGGGGCACCTGGGTTGAGCGTCTGCCTTCAGCTCAGGTCCTGATCCCAGTCAGTCAGGGCCCTGGGATCAAGTCCCACACTGGGCTCCCCACAGGGAGCCTGCTTCTCCCTCTGTCTATGTCTCCACCTCTCTCTCTGTCTCTCATGAATAAATAAATAAAATCTTTTAAAAAATTAAGTTTATTGGCATAAATTTTTTCATAATATCATTTTATTATTTTTTAATTCTGTAGGGACTGTAATGATGCTCCATTCTTTATTTCTGGTACTGGTTCTTTCTACGTCCTTTCTTTATCTTCACTTTTGGTGAAATGTTTACAGATTTTATTTAAGAATCAAACCATTGGTTTTCTAATCTTTTCTATTGTATGTTTATTTTCTACTTCATTAATCTCTTCTCTTATCCTTATTAATATCTTCTTTCTGCTTTTGAGGGTATCTAACTTATTTATTCTTTATATAGTTTTTTGGGGAGGTAATTTAGGTAATAGATTTTAAGCTTTTTAAATACAGGCTTTTGCTGAATTCTACAAGTTTTCATACATCTTTTAAAAAACTTTTTCATTTAGTTCAAAGTATTCTCCTCAATTGATTTCTTCTTTGGCAAATAGGCTATTTATAACTATACTGCGTAAGTTCTAAATATTTGACCATTTTTTAACTTATCCTTTTGCAATGAGTTTCTAGCTTAATTGCACTATGATCAGAAAACATACTATGACCATAGTAAGTCCTCACAAAATTAGTGGCTCTATTAGTGTGTGATAATGGTTATCATTAGCTGTGTTTCACTCCTACTTTGTAATTACTTCTTCACTTTAACAGCCTTGTAAGTCACTTTACTTCTCCTAGACTTGGTTTCATGCACTTTGGAAAAATGAGCTCCAAAATTTCCTTCATAGCTCAAATATTCTATTATTCTAGGTTACCTTTTATCCTCTTAACTAGAATTCATCAGCATTATGTAAAAAGGAATCCATAGAGCAAACAGTATCATTTTTTTTCACATACTAAGAGCTATAATTGTCAAAATAGTTCACACAGACTGAACTTTGCTTAATTAAGAATAAATCAGGAGTGCTTGGCTGCTTCAGTTGGTCAAGCTTGTGACTCTTGATTTTAGGATTATGAGTTCGAATCCCAAGTTGAGTGTAGAGATTACTTCAGAATAAAAATTTTAAAAAGAATAAATCATTGTACTTATGTTTTTTTTAGAGGGTATGTAACAATGAATAATGTGTGCTGCTCCTTCCTTTTAAGGCATGCCTGGTTTTAAGACAGATCATGAATGAAAACATTGAAATACCCTCAAAGAAAGCTATAATCTTATCATAGAGATCCTGAGTAAATCCAGGAAATCTTAGAAAATTGCAAGAGGAAAATGATTCTATCACAAATTTTAGCCTCAAGTCATAGAGTACTCTCTTCCAAATGCATTTTGTTCTTGACACATTTTTTAATGAACACTTTGCTTTACTATGAACAAGACAAGGTTATTTCACACTCAAGTTATGATTGTTTCCTTCTTGTCCTATGCATTGGAAATACTTGTGGATTTTTCTTTTGATAATGAGTTGGGTTTTTTTTGTTTGTTTGTTTGTTTTGAAGACTGATTCTTGGAGAAAAGGATCAGGATTGATATTAAGAAGTAGATTGAGATTTTGTATTATTAACAGCTTTTGAATTGTTGGGTTTTTTTTGTTGTAAAAAAAAAGTAGCTAGCCTTTTTAGTTTGTTACACATTGTACTGAAGCACTGATTCTTTCAAGCCTTAGGGTGGTTTTTACATTGAAATTTGTGATCATTTTTTTAAAAAAAATTGATATACAAATACATTGGGAGAGGATTTATCCTCTTCTAGTTATTTACTACATTTATCACCCCAAATATTTTCCTTCTTCTTTTTCTTTTTGGTGAGAACATTTAAATTCTATTCTTAGCAAATTTCAATTATACAAAACAGTGTTATCAACTATAGTCACCATGTTTTACATTAGATTCTCAGATCCTATGCATAGTATAGCTGAAAGTTCGTCTCCTTTACTGTCCTATCTTGATCACCTGCCCCCTCCATCCCAGCCCCTGGCAACTGCTTCTCTACTCTGTGATCACTCCTAATTGTTACTCTAGAGTCTTGGTTGACTCATGTACCTTCTGAAATCTTGGGACAATCTTGGACACAGAAAGGCTTGAATTCCATGTCAGTAAGTAAAATAGTAAAACTTCCTAAGATGGACCCATTACATAATCCCACATGGAAAAGCATATTTTAGTTTTTTAAGAGATAGCTTAGAAGAAGAAAAAGAATGTTTAAGCCAACAATTCTCTAATATTCCTTATCACCAACCTTAAAACAAAATAATGAATCATTTCTAACAATTTTCTCATAAAGGGGCATGGTTATCCTTGAAGACAACCCTTCTGTTATCATGACTTCAGGCTTGATCTCCAGAACTCTTTCTGTCCTGCTTGTCCACAATGGTATACAATCTCCCTTTTCTTTTGGTATCTGCTCTGCTTCTAATCTCCTGTCTTCTTTCTTGGACTTCACATTCTGGACTGTCCCTTCCTTCCTTGTTATATCTTTACCTAGGCCTTAAAATTTCCTTTCCTCTTTTTCCATGCTTTATGGCTATGGTCAATGAAACGACTCTCATCCTTAACCTTGGTTCCTGAAGCTTATCTTTCCAATATCTATTTCAAAGTCCATGAAACTTTACCCAAAGTAGTAAAGTCGGTAAAATCTCACCTTTTAGGGCCTTGTACTTTCCAGAAGAACTTGAACACAAATAGTTGTTTTCAACTGCCATTTCTTAAAAATTTAAGTGCAGGAAATTTAAAGAGGAAGATCCTGGAGAAAAAGTAGGCTGGTTTGCTTTTGCTTGCTTTATGGTCCCAAACTAGTTACCACCATTGTCCATTAATTTATATTCTGGAGTGTAAGAATCTGTGACTCCTTGTTAAATACTTTTAACTTACTCTAGGGATTCTTATCTTTGGTAGTAGGACCATTTATTTCTGCCTAGGAAATCTCAAAATGCAAATAACAGTAGCAAAAACAACAGTAAAAAACATTGTAACATTTATTGAGAATTAACTGTGGTCCTAACCACCTTTATATGCATTCTGTCATTTAACAACAATGACATTGTAAGCTAGGTCCTAACATAATCCTCATTTCAAAGAGGTTTGTTTAGAGAGGCAAAAAATTACCTAAGATCACATAGCTAGTATATATTGAAATTTAGAATAACATCCTAATTCTGCCTTTTAGAAAACTCAGCTCTTAATTACTAGAATATTGCCTTCTTCTTTGCTCTATGGTTTAACATTCCAGAATGATTTCTGCAAGGTGTGGTTTGGCTTACTATTAATGCCAAATCGGAGGTTTTGCATTTCTGGTTGTATGTGACTCAGGCTTTTATTTCTGGTAGTATGTGACTAAGAATGTCCAAGCAGTAATAACATTTTATATTTGATACAGGGTTATACTATATAGGACATATTTCTGGTACTTGACCCTCATATTAATCCTGTATGGGTATCTGATATAAAGATGAAAAGTTTGATTTTTATAAAAATCCCCAATTTAGAAACATGCCCAAATTACAAGCAAAATCAAAACATAGGACACAGTCTTTTGACAACTGTGTTATTATTCCTAATGCAAGATTCTATATAACTGCTTATCAGAATGACTCCAAAATATCTCTGAAATGGAATGTGTGCTAGTTCTAGTACTTTCTGGAGATGATAAAAGGAACCAATCATAGGATCATTTCCAACATTTTGTATATGGAAGAATTCTAGTCATCATTCATGATCCTGTGTGCCAAGAGGGAGACTGGTATCTTAGAGGATTTCATGAAGAAATCTCCCCTTGGTCACCAAGAGAAAGAACTTCTGATGCCTTCATACCCACTATTCCTACCATATCCTCTGTGTATTATTAGAAAATTAGCAGCCTCTACAGTCTTCTAAGAGCAGCACCTTCTGGTGTGGCATTTGGTTCCACTTCATTGAATCTATGGTAACTTCTCTGTCATAAATTTCAACTTTTGTCTAGTGTGATATGTTGAATTATACTGTCAAATAATTTTAGTAGCATTTTGTGTCTATTGGGAGTACATCAGTTTTCCCAACTGTTGCAGCAGGGTGGTATGATTTCTTGAGTGAGTCCCTTGATTAAAGGGAAAACTCTTTTGGTGATACCATTTTAGGCTGAACATAAGTGCCAGCTCCTCAATAGAACCCAGGCAATTAAAAAAAAAAAAAAACCCAGGCAATTCAAAAACTCACACATGGCATGTATGAGCTCTGCTTAAATGAAGTAGCAGAGACATTGGTTTGCAACACCATTGTTCAAAATACTAGAGTGAAATTTCACTTGATAGTTAAATTCTAATTGAGATTATCCTAACAAATAGCTTTGTATGACTATCAAAAACAATAGCATGGTCAAATACTTGACAAGTGATTATGAAGTGAAATTGTTACTAGAGTATTCTAGATACAGAAATAAAGCTGTATTCATAAACTCTTTAAGACAGGAAGGGAAAGGGAAAAGAGTTGGCCATACTATTAAACATTTCACATGTTATTTAATTTTCAGTAATGAGCTAGTAAATCAGAACTTTGGGGGTGAAAGCCCTGATTTATAGATTTTTCCAGTTTCTATGGCATAAACATTCTCATTATGGCCAATTTCAAGCTACCAAAATGATGTCACTGCATGCATAATTTAAAGGAGATGCACACATTTGTTTCTCATAAGCCCTAGGAGCCAGCTCTAACACCCAGTGACTTTATGAGGTAGGTTTTATTATCTTAGATGTTAAGCCACAATGGCTGGGAAATTGTAAAGGTTGAATTAAAATTGGAGTAGTCAGATCTGTCTGACCATGAGATCTATATTTTTCTGCTGTATTCTACTATGCCTAGAAAAAAAAAAAGTATATATCGAGAGCCTTCCCTGTGCTAGCATTGAAGACACATTGCCCTGGTAATAATTCCTAAAAATAATGAAGAAGAAATGTATGAAGGCTCCAAACTTGGCATTTTGTTGCTTCTCTATCTACACACACATGGGAAATGTGAAAGATTTTCAGATACAATACAGAATTACTGAATTAAAAAAATATATAACATAGTGGAAATGAAACATCTAATGTATCCTCCAGTTTTTTGTTTGTTTGGTTGTTTTGGGTTTTTTTTGTATGTATATATACTTATGTTAATGCTTAAAATAGTAGAGAACTGAATCATGTCCATAAATTTTTAAAAGGGAGAAGAATTAAATATAATTAAGTCACCTCTTTCCTGTTATTGCATTAAAAAATCCACGCTCATTCTACTTTTCTATTTGTCTTAGGAAGAATTTGATTATGTCACAGGATAATCTAAGACAACAAAGAAATGGGCCCATTCTCAAATCCCATCCCAGGTGATCAAAGGTGTTTCATTTTATTTTGATTGATTTCTCATCTGTTCCTATTCTCTGTTTAATTGGAAAGAATTGGCAGAGAGTGCTTAGTGTCTAAGCCTATTAGAATCAATTCCAAATTTTGTTTACCAAACTCAGATGGGTACTTAGGCTCATAGTCTTAAAAGAAGCCTTCTATGCTGTTTTTCTTCTAATTAGGTCACTTAGAATAAGTGATTTTCCTAAAATTATGCTAGAGTTTCACAAGCATTTATGACTTTTGCTGGTAGATGCCCATAGAGTTTTTAATGCCTCTGTGGCCAGAAAGAATGAAAAGACCTCTCCAAGTAGCTAATTTACCACCTGCCTAATGCTGTGTCCATGACAGTTACACAGTCAGTTAAAATAGAGCTAAATTACCTCTTTGCTCACAGTCTCTGGTCAAACTGATTCCATCCCCAGGCTATTACAGCATGTCAGGAGACAGGCTTAGAGGCTCATAGAATCAAAACTGTTAGTGAAAATTGTGGTGTCTTAAAATGACTGCTGGACTACTGGATTCTGAACAGAAATTCCAGGACATCTAGAGGTTTCTGAGTAGATAATGTGCGGAAAGCAGGTGACAGGGAAATGACTGTTGCAGTCCTTCATTTTCTGATGCTGTTGTCTTGGCTGACCTTTGGAAACAAGGTCAACAAACACCAGAGGCTTTTTTTTTTTTTTTTGAGTCAATGACATTTCAGGAAGGAGCCACCATCCCTTCTCTCAGAGCCCTAATGAGAAACTCTCCCCAAACTCCTTGACTTTTCTTCATATGGATTGACCAGCCATAGCCATAGCAGAGGTGACATATCAAGATGGGTAAGGGTGTGGACTCTGGAATTAGAGTGCTTGAGTTCAAACTCCAGCTGTGTGACTGTGCTACCTCTTTGTCTCTAAGTTTTATCATCTGATAAAAATGCGGATAGTAATAATATCCAAATCACAGACATGTATGTGATATGCTTAGAGGTAAGCAATCTATAAGCGGTCACCCAGATAAAGCAGTTAATGTCAGTGTTCTGGCCATATCTCTTTGGTATTCACTTTACATGCTGAGGTCTGCTGTGGCAAGCACCAGTCAAAACTATTTTTTCTGGCTACAGATAGGCTTGCTTTGAGGAAGAGCCAGAAGTTCTGAAAGTTAATGCTTCTGCTACCAGCCATAAGTCAATGACAGAAAGGATATTGGTGCATAAATACCCAGCTTCTTCATCCTACAGTTGAGAAAATTCTGAAATGTGTTCTATACCATCTCCTAGAGCTCCCCAGGGAAATGATGCCTCTAGTTGTAACTGGCTTGGTAACATACTATACTGGCTCTATTTTATCTTCTCTCTCTCTCTCTCTCTCTCTCTTTCTCTTTCTCTCTCTTTCTTGCCCCACTCCACTATTCTACTTCCATACTTTTGTTTCCTGGGATCACCTCTCAAATAAAATACTTGCATTTGATTCAGTTTTCATAGTCCACTTTGGTGGGAACCCAAATCAAAACAGATTTCATGGCTTTTGGAGTATTAAAAGTGGCTACTTAATTAGTGCATTACTTTAAAAACTTCATTAAGATGATATACACTCTTTAGAATCTCTATCAGGCTAGTGTAGGGTTTTATGTTTTGGTTTATACACATAGATTTTTTTTTTCTAAGTGGAAAAAAGTTCTAGATTAAGAGACAAGAAAACCCAAGTTGCTTTTGACTGGATAAATGCATTTTTTAAAAATTCTCAGTTTTATGAGGTGATGCTATTTATATATTATTATAACAAGATAATGTATATAAAATGATTCTGTGAACTCTACATAATTGTATCATTAGCAGTCATCTCATTGGGACTTTCTTTTTTCTTAGAATTTTAACACTTGACATGGATTTCTTATGCATAGTTATACAAGGTAAAAGTAGTCATAAAATCAAAAAGAAATAATTTGGCCATATTGTTATGATCTATACTTTGTTATTCAATTTTTGTTAACATTTTCATTTCAACTTTTAACCACATATCATCCTTGACATTTTGGCAGCTGCCTGATGACCTAGCCATAGTTTGGATGTCTTGTAGGCAAGCGGAGCAATGGATTTTTGAGGTGTGTGCCAGAGATCCTGGATTCTAGCTCCAGGTTGCAAACTGCATAAGACATTTCGGTAAATAATGTTAAGAACATTTCTTTTTTTCATTATACAGTTTATGAGCTATTTGACTAATGCTTAGGCCAAGTATGAATTTACTAAACAAGTAAGCCACAGGCAGATTCAAACCTTATAGCGTTTTCCTGTTACTCTAATGAAAAAGAAATGCATATTCATAAAAAATAAAGGAACATTACATTGCTTATTATATTTGCTAGTCCAGAAAGAATTAATCACTAAGAAGTTCAACTACTTACTTTTTAAAAATTCATCTTGAAAAGTTAAAGGCAGCACATAATTATTTTGAAAAATTTGCAAAATAGCAGTAGGAGTGGATAATAGAAGGAATGGTCTATAGTCTCACCATGAGAGAAGAACTGTGACCATTTTGATGTGTTTCCTTCCTATTTTATATACATTGTTTTTCTTTAGAGTGTTGATTGGATAATGTAATGTGTATTTCTGCATAACATACATTTGGCATGTGTCTGGGATTATTCAGCAGGCATGTCTCATGGCTAAGTACTTTCTCCCAGGTTCTCACTTGTTCTTTGGTTTCCATGACACTGTTGGCATTCTCTCTTCTCGTCTGGCTTCCTTCTCCCTGCCCCGCCTCTAGCTCCTAACCTCTCAGAATGCTGCCCCTAATGGAACCATGTGCCTGAGTTTTATCACTTTGGTACTAGGGCTACTGTCTGAAGACTCAGCTTCTTTGGGCAGATGGATTCCCTTTCATCCCTAGTCCTGTGATCATGTTTGTGTCACACCTTTGCTTGGGGGTGACAAACAGGAAAGTCTCTTTTTTCTTTTTTTTTTTTTCTTTCCTTACCCCTAGACAGCTATTCATGAAATAAGGTTATGAGTAAAGGCTAAGTCCCTTGTAGGTTCCTTCCAGATTCCACTCTCCCCTTTACAATTGGATATCCAATTTTTTACCCATTATTTAAGAATGTATATTTTTAAAATCGTTAAAGGCAACAAAGTAGTGGGGTGGAATTAAAATATGATATTATCTCTTTTCCAGAGATTGCTGACTTGAGCCAGCAAGTTGTCTTAAAATTTTGTTTCTTATTATGAGAAAAAAAAATTGCCTCCCTTCATTATGTAAATGTTTATGCAGCCTGTTTTGGTGTTTTTGTGTTTCTCCTTGAATCCTTGAAGGACAGACCAGAGCATTCTGATTTAAGCAAAGTTTCCTCTTCTTACTCTTGAGCTTTTGTGAAGCTTGTGAATCAGTTTTCAGTTTTTCATCAGAAATCTAGCAGCCTCCCCCCCCAAAAAAAAGAAGTCTAGCAGCCCCATGAGACTGAAGAGACCAAGACCCCAGATTTAGTACTAGACAAATTTGGAAGAAACCCCAGTGTCCTTGGCTAAGGCCTCTGACAGGAAGGGACCCTCGTAGTGACAGATGTGGATACATGGTGAGAGAAAGTTAGTTTGGGCTTCCACAAGTTTCTGACCAAGGTCTAAGATAGGTCTGGCTCTAGCAGATCCTGGACTGAATCTTCCTATAGTCCCAGACCTGGCCAGCCCGGTACGAGGCCATGGCTTGGCAGCCTGGGTTCCCAGCTATCTCTATCTTTCTTTCCACAGAGCGGTAGAGGCCACATCTAGTTTGAGTGGCCCCTGATGTGGTGATGCCAGCAGTGTTGCCTCTGGCTGAGGCTGTCCCTCTCATTGCAAGAATGGTAGAAATGACTGGGGGTGACATGGGATACCAAGCTGCCTGCCGGTAGTAGAGGCATATGTGTTCCTAAGTGAATAATAAAAAGGATGTGACCATTTTATACCTCCAGACCTCTATTACTCAAGCACTTTTCTTTTTTCTTTTTTCTCTTTATTCAAGCACTTTTCATGTTATTATAAACTTTAATGACTGCCTAGTGTTGTACTGAGAAATATACCGTATTTTATTTTCTCATTTCTCCATTATTGGACATTAAGGTCTTTTGCATGAGACATTTCCTGCAGAATCTTGTATTGTTTTAGCGCTCGTAATAGTAGTAGGAATATGTTCTCTAGGTGTTAAAGATATGCAGCTATAATGTAAAGCAAGTCATATAAAACACTAACATTATTTTTTGGAGCGTGATGAATTTAGTTTCCTTCTATTTTTTATTCAAGAAGTGCTAGGAACCTCTGCCAAGGGTGGGTTGTTAATAGAGACGGGGCTCAGAAAACCGTGCTTGAGTCCCAGGTGTTCCAGGGCACCTTTGACCAGAAGGAGGGTCAAGCATTGTAGTGTCTGCTGGGTGAAAAGCCCACATCCATTGGATTTAAGAGACCATGACTTCCTAGTGAGTCCCCAGCAGCAAGCAAGCCCAGCACTTACTGGGTGCTTGGCATGTATTTTGTGAATCTTTGAATGAATGAACATTTCCACTAAGCACCCAGGGAACAGATTACAAGCCCAGATAAGCATTCTAGAATTAAAGGATCAGATTTACACAAACTTGCCATGTGATTTTGAAAGTGCTGTTTAACCTCTTGAAGGCCATTTTCTTGTATGTAAAACTGGTAATGATAACTATACTAACCTTTATAAAAAGCAAAATATTATAATATGATAGATCCATGTGGTTTCTTATGTGATGTTATGTTATTTCAAGATATTATTTTTCCTGCTTGTGGTTATGTGACCACACCTTGATGTAAACAACAACAACAACAAAAATGAAGCAAAAACCACTGATACCAAAGAAAATCATGGTTAACATTCCTAACCATAGATAACAGTTCGTGGTAGACAGGAAGTGGTATTTCTGAGCGTACATTATTATTTTAGGGCTGTATTTCTGAATGTACATTATTACTTTTGGTTGATTTTCTCTAACTTCCATTCATTTGAGAACTGTGGCAAAATGAGACTAGAGATTCCACTTTTCAAATTGGAGAGTTTGGGGAACTGTAAAATGGTCTTGTTTGGTTCATTTTATTTTTTCTGAGAGACGTATGACATTATTTTGTTCTGGAAACATGGTGGCCTGGTGGAGTAATTTATCCAGTCAGGCCCCAGCTACCTTGCCTCAAAAGAGAGGCCCATTAGGTCCAACTGCCCTGAGAATCTTGACTCCGGGTCCATTGTTTTTATTTATTGAGATTTTTTTGTAGACACCAGGAAATAAATTTTCTCCTGCAACATAGAGATTGGATTTAAAAGTTCTCTTTTTGTGGACCTTAAAAGGAAACTGATTAATGGAGCAATGAGATTAAACTCAATGAGTTAGTGGTGATAAAACAGTGTCTGAAAGAGGATTAGCTCTGTACAATCAACAACCTGCATTTGACATATATTACCGCATTCAAATCTCAGCAGAGCCCCTTGAGATAAGTTGAAAAAGCATCATTACCCTTCTTTTAAAATCTAGAAAACTAAAACTGAGACTCAAAAATTTGAGGGTCGTGTCTCCAACAATAGACCTGGTAACTAAAGATCAGAGGTTGGGTACTCCCACACTCCTCATACTTCACTGTGCTGCTGGTGAAGGTGCCAGAGTCAGAATCTTTCTGTTTCTTTCCAGAGTCATTCAATCATACTTCCCGAATATTTGTGCAAAAGAAATGTCCCTTCTGAAATTCAGATCCATTAACATATTTATGTCATCAGTACAACTCCATCTACAAACTCCTACAAATTACATGAAAGCTTGAGGCATTTCTTTCATTTTTTTCCTCTCCCCTTCCCCTGCATGTGTGTCCAGAGGGTACTCTTCTCACATTGCCATTTCCTAGGGGAAAGGAACATAGAAATTCTTGTTCTTCATCAAGGCTAATACTCTGGCTGCTTTTTATTTAAACTAAGGGAGAAAAAAAGAAGAAAAAAATGTTTCTGTAGATCAGATAGATTATCCCAAGTCCTTCTCATTTGTGCTCAGAGATTTTTTAATTTTCTCTTCTATTTTCTGGCCACAAGGCTTCCTGAGAGAAAATTGCAACAAGAGAAAGGTCTGTTCCCATTTGGAATGCTCTCCACACAGAAAGGCTGGGAGAAAAGTTGCAGCATATGTTAGAGACCCCAGCTTCTAGGAGCTGGGCCAGAATAGGCAGCATGCAGGAAAGAAAGGTGATTCTCTCTGCTTTCAAGTTTCAGTTCCCTACTCAAAGAACTCCATTCTTGTGGCCAGGAAAAGGAAATAGAATTGGTTCTGAAGCAGATGCTGCTCAGATTTCCTGGTTGTCAGAGCAGAAGTGAGAAAGGCAGAATAAAAGGAGGCAAAGTAAGAGAGAGTCAGAGAGAGACACAGAGAGAGAATGTGTGTGCACATGGGGGATAGAAAACTTGAGAACACAATGCCATCTGCAAAACCAAGCACATTTTCAATTGCAAGTAGGAATGAAGGAAAGTGGGATGCCTGGGTGGCTCAGTGGTTGAGTGTGTGCCTTGAGCTAAGGGAATATTCCCAGTCCACTCCTGGGATTGCGTCCCACAGCAGGCTTGGAGCCTGCTTCTCCCTCTGCCTGTGTCTCTCATGAATAAATAAAATCTTTAAAAAAAATAAATAAAAATACATTTTAAAAAAAGAATGAAGGAAAGTGAATATGTTGCTGGAGTAGGGGTCTGCGAACTTTTTCTGTGAAGGGCCAGATAATATTTTAGCCTTTGCAGGCTATACAATCTCAGTCCCAAACACTTAACTTGTAGCACAAAACTGCCTGAGACAACCCAGAAACAAATGAGCATGGCTATATCCCGATAAAATTTGATTTATCAACAGTGAAATCTGAATTTTGTATAAATTTCAGGTCATGAAATATTCTTCTTTTGAATTTCCCCCACCATTTAACAGTGTAGATGTCATTCTTAACCTGTGGGCCTCTTAGCCTCTTTTAGTCTTTTGTAGTGCTTGCCTCACAACTTTAACTCAATACTGTCACCAACACTCCATCTGACCCTAACAAAGCTTTATAAAAAGGCTCTCTGAAAGGATAATGAGTTACAAACCATCTTGTTGTTCTTGTTTGCTGTTGTTGTTGAGGATGAGGATAAATGTGAATTTTGTTAGAGTTAGCAAAATTCTCAAGTGTGTAATTAGATAAACTGATCGTGGAGGTTAGAAGAACCTGAGAAAACAGATGCCATTCAAAAATTCTCTTCTGTCCTTGGATCATTGAGGAACCCATGTAATTAATTCTCAGGGCACAAGTACGAGGGCTTGGGGTATGTAAGAGAAAAAGTCATCATTTGGCAGCTAATACAATGTCATCATATCAAGGTCCCAGAAATGATCACTTCAGTTACTGAATTGGTATCCCCTCATTATTACTTCACATAATATTAATTTCACTTTAAATAATAATGGTTAAGTCATGCCTTTAAAGAAACCAAGCTGCATAATGATATAAAATATTTAGGTTACTACATAGTTCATAAAAAACAAGCAAACAAAATTAAAAATTATGTTCAAATAAAGCTCTCGTGGGTTCTGGTGCTTAGTGATTCTCCCTAATTCAGGAGAAGTCTGCAGAGTCTAGCAGATTTTGAGTTGGGTTTTCTTTCCCTACCTGCTGCTAATTATGTGTCATCTTTGTACCTCTCTACTCCCATCTCATCCCAGTGTTTTAGGATCCTGGTACTGGATGTTATTTAATTTCAGGGTTCTGAGTTCTGCTTGCCATTGCTCCACACAAACCCATCTACTATATTTCTATTTCTGTAGCTTTTTCAGTGCTTAATTGCTAATTTCACAGACCTGTGGAGTCCTGGAAGCACAATTATCCTCCAGGGTAATTACCTTCTGCAAAAATTGCCTCCTACAAGACTTCTGCAAAAAAAGTTGTGTTCTGTTTCGTACTACCTGTGAATGCCTATAGATGCCTTTTCAGCTACACACAGCTCCCTGGCTTCTGACAAGAATAAGTTGTCTCTGTGGTTGGAACACCCCCTTTAATCAGGAGGCTTTTTTACTATGGTTATTTCAGGTGTCCCATCATCTGACATCCCAGCTGAGTATAGCAGTTGATGTTATGAGTGATCTGATTGGTATCACTTAAGAGCTTTTGTTTAAATATTTCATGTTCACTTATAAAAAGTTATGCACATTAAATAGCTCCTAAATTCTTAAGTATCACTTAAATACAGATCCTATAATAAGCAAACACTCTTCTCAACATTCAATTATGCAATCAGCGATTTGCTTCATAAATGTGAATGGAAGGACCTACTGTGTGCCAGGCTGTACATTAGATTATGTGAGGACTTAAAAGATACAAGAAGTGTTTCTTTAAAAAATATTATTTAAATTCAATTTGCCAACATATAGTATAACACCAGTGCTCATCGCATCAAGTGCCCTCCTTAGTACCCATCACCCAGTCACCCCATCTCCCCCACTCCCCTTCTGTAACTCTTTGTTTCCCAGAGTTAGGAGTCTTTCATGGTTTGTCTTCTTCTCTAATTTTTCCCCAGTTTCCCTCCTTTCCCTTGCGGTCCCTTTCACTATTTCTTATATTCTCCGTGTGAGTGAAACCATATGATGATTGTCTTTCTCCAACTGACTTATTTCACTCAGCATAATACCCTCCAGTTCCATCCACATCAAAGCAAATGGTTGGTATTCATCCTTTCTGATAGCTGAGTAATATTCAATATATATATATATATATATAATGAATATTACTCAGCTATCAGAAATATATATATATATTTCTGATAAATATATATATATTTATATATAAAAATATATATATCAGATGTATATATATATACATATATATATGTTCTTCTTTATCCATTCATCTGTCAAAGGACATCATGGCTCCTTCCACAGGTTGGCTATTGGCTATTGTAGACATTGCTGCTATGAACCTTAGGGTGCAGGTACCCTGTTGTTTCACTACATCAGTATCTTTGGAGTAAATACCCAGTAGTGCAATTGCTGGGTCATAGGGCAGCTCTGTTTTTAACTTCTTGAGGAACCTCCACACTGTTTTCCAGAGTGGCTGCACCAGCTTGCATTCCCATCAACAGTTCAAAAGCGTTCTCCTTTCTCCACATCCTCTCCAACATTTGTTGTTTCCTGTCTTCTTAATTTTCCCCATTCTCACTGGTGTGAGGTGGTATCTCATTGTGGTTTTGATTTGCATTTCCCTGATGGCAAGTGATGTCAAACTTTTTTCACGTGCTTGTTGACTGTGTATAGGTCTTCTTTGGAGAAATCAAGAAGTGTTTCTTGATTGGTGCTCCGGGAACTCCTGGGTAAGAAAAGCACACAAATCACTATTATCCCAAGTAAAATATAATTGGTTCCTAAAACAAAGAAAGAAAGAAACAAGCAGTAAGTGTCACAGGAGCTTAAAGAAAAGGAAGAGCAAGAAGAACCACAGGGACAAAATTTCAGCCACAGCTTCATGAAAGAGATGACATTGGAGTTGGACCTTGAAGATGGACACTTTACAACAGGCAATTCTCAGGATGAATGGAAGCAGAGTTAACAAAGACGCCCTCTCTAAATACTAAGAATGTAGGAACATTCATCATGTGGCAACAGCTATTGCTTCCTTCATCCAAAACCCGCATGTGACCCAGTAGCTGAGAGCTATTTGCTTAGTAATAATAAATGACAACAAGTGTTGTTGGTCTCCTTTGGCTGAGATAGAAAGGAGACACTCATCAAACGTGACAGGAATCATCAAGACCTCTCAGACCCGTCCCAGAGAAAACCAATGAGAGCAACTGAATAGAGAGCCTAGTGGTCTTGATCTGAAATCTTTGTAAGCAGCTCCCCAGATTTTTCAGCATCTCTTAATTGTTCGAATTTGCAAAGAGCTTACTTTTCCCGCATGGAGAAATCAGGCACAAATCAAAAGGAGTTTTGGTCATTGTTGATAAATATCCTAATTAAATCCTCCATTAACTGATGCCTGCCAAGAGTCAGCAGCAGGTGGTAACAGTTCCTCTGTAATCATTATAATTGTTTGAAATAATTCAGTTTTCTGTTCCAGGATTGTTTTTGGAGAAGGAGCCTGGGAGAGACAGTGCAGATGGGCCTGATTTAAACGGTATCCTTCTTAAAAGCACACATCATATTTGCTGGTTTAAGGTATCGGCACATTCAAATATATTGTCGGCAAATCAATCTAATCATTTGTTGCAAAATAATAATGGCTACAGCTGTTCTCCCTTTAATTTTTAAGAGAGGAAATACCATGTTCACTTAGATACGCCTATCTGACATGACATATTTTCTTTCTCTGGCGTTCAGGGTCTCTGATGTTACAATGTTTCTTTTTCATTGTGAATAGACATCCACGTGGGCTTTTTTTTTTCCTTTAAAATTTATGGAACATATGCAAGAATCCACTTCACCCAAAGCTATAGAATAATGATGCTATTATGGTAGCCATCTGTCTCTTCCCATCACTGTCTTCTCTGGTTTCATGGTCCAGTGTTAGGGCTCCGGAAGAAACGATGTTGGTTAATATCTGACAATTTACATCTCTATTTGGAGCCAGCTCCTGAAAGCATCTCTCCCAGGTATGGGTACAGTGGGACAGGAGGAGGGACAGCTCTCCTGAGGGAGGTGGAGGAAGAGCCGCCTCTTTTGCTCCACTTGACTGACGCCCAAAGGAAAGGGTGAGTCAGTCTCCCACTTCGTATTATAACTCTGCCTTTGCAGTTTTCCACCTTGACAGGCAGTAACAGTTCCAGCCAATGCTAATTTGGGTAACATCTAAAAGGCTTGCCTGACAAGGCAGATTCAAATTATGAAGCAAACCCCTCACATACTGAGACCTTGTTAGCTAGATTAGTGGCGGATTGGCTCCTTGTGACAGCTTGTTTGCTAGAGGTGAGCTATCTGCATTTCCAATGCAGGCAGGTTATATCATCATTTAAAGAAAAAAAAAATAAAGATGTCGTTTTTCTTGTTTGTCACAGAGTTCATGTAATATTCCCTCTCGATTTTCTCATTGTTGACTTCAGAAAGAAATAGCAGCAAGTGTGTACCTTTGAGTGCGACAGCTAATTTTGTTATGGATGAACAGAGTATTGTGACAAAACAGTGGCACAGCTGTCATAACAGCTGTCACACATTAATCATGACAGTGACAAATAGCATAATTACCTTATCTGGAATTCCTAGCATGCACACTCAGTATGCCCCACTGCCGAGCGAGCATATCACGCATGGTTTAATTAAAAAGACATCAATACAGGTTAGTTAGACAAGGGCTAGAAGACATTGATCCAAAATGAAAATAAAATTATTTATAGGTTGGTGTTTAGGGACACCCAAAGACCAATTACTTAGCCAACGTGATAATTTGAATCTGTTTCCCTAACTGGCCCTTCTCGTTTTGTGTATCCCACATGGTAAATTACCTGTTCTGCCCCAAATCACCAGCCCTTCTTCCATGAAACATTTGATCCCCTCTTTTTCCAGTCTCAACATGAGTCCCCGGGAGCTCTTTTTATGTGCTGTTAATTGACTGAAGGGACTGCATTGATAAACCTGTGATTGCCAGTGAACAAGTTGCGGCCAACATTTTTGTTAACTTGTTTCCCATGTCAGGTCCCGAGCAGAATTATATTAAAGAGAGTGAGTTTTTATTTAGTAATTCTTCCAAGTAAAGAATATAGGCAGGTGAGATGGGGTTTAAGCCTAGAAATGACAGTCTCTTACATGTGCTGTGTTTTAATATGTATGCCTGTATTCATGTGCAGATACGTGTCACATCAGTATGTATAAATATGCACACATGCCAAATATATGTATATTTTTGCCCCCCTGGTATTTTAAGCTCAACAATTCATTGAATTTACTGATTGAATTCCTGGGAGCTGGTTCTTGAATTGCTCTGAAGCTGCCTCGATGAAATATTAATGAATCAATTTCCATAGACATGGACTCATTATCTTGCTGGATGCCGTTGGAAAACACAGTCCTGCCTGCGGTGTCCTTCCACCTGCCTGTGACATGATTTGATTTTTCTCTCTCTCGTTTTTTAATTAAATAAAAAAATTGCTATCAGGAAATTTTTTGATAACTTTGGAACAGACATTTCCATTTCTCTTGATAGGCACCTAAACGGAGGTAAGCTGTTTAAAATAAATTTATGTTACAACTTAAGAGCAGGTATTAAAAAGCGAATCCTGCAAACAAACAAAAAAAAAGAGGTGGTCAGTTCAGTTCTTTGGTCTCTGTAATGCCCTTTGGAAATGGGGAAGCTGCTTGTTTTTGGAGCAACCAATCTACTTTGGGAGGTATCTGTATTTTAGGAAGAGGGGCCTGCGTGTAATTGTTTACAAAGTTATCAATTTTAGGAAATGCTACTAACCACAAACACAATGTCACTTTAATTTAGGACTGATCAAATGTAGATGGAGTTATTCAGGCTGTGTCTACGAGATGCCAAAACAGCTGGTTAGAACATGAAAAATTCAGTCAGTCAAGCAGTGATTATCTACATACAATATAAATAGCTGGTTTTAGGTATTTTGTGTTCACTGAAATCGACTGGTTTTGTGTGTGTGTGTGTGTGTGTGCCTTATACAAATCAATCCAGGGATGTAATAAACCACATTAAACTACAATTATGCCAAACAGAAAGTTTCTAGCTTCCTTCCTTCCCATTCATTTTGTTCCAGTAAAGATTATTAATGCCTGCTTTGGGTACCATCAATACCCACTTTAGAGAACTCTGAAAAATCCACTGGTGAATGGTTGCCAACATTGTTAAAGACCTGGATTATGTTCTCAAATTCAGTGGCTTTCAACCTTTTGAATTAGAACCAATAGAATATCTGAATGTCATGTGATCTGAGGACAATATTATCCTTTCAGCACATACATATTATATGACTTGAGAATGATACTACTATTTCAACACATATGTTCTCTTAGGGAATGGGTCAAACACAAGTTTGGCCAAGGAAATCTTCTCAATACTGGGCCAAAAAAAATGATCTTTCTTGAGAGAACCTCTGTTCCCCAGGACCTGATTCCATTTCCATCTAGGTCCTGGGGGACATGCTTGTGTCCACTTCTCCCCAGACTGACCTGATACTGTACTATGGATCCAAGAAATGCCTTAAAGTAGCTTCTGGTTTGAAATAGTTTGATGAAAGTATGAAAATACCCACAAAGATGCATAAGCCTGCAGCCTTTTTGCATGTAATGTAGATAGCTCCTGTAGGTACCCTTGGTAATAAATCCCTCTTCTAGGTGTAAAGTGAGAAATAACCTAGACCTACTTTCAGAAGCTGGACACCCATCCTAGACCTTTAATCCCTGGGTTGGGGTCTTACTGGAACTAGAAGCAGAAATTCAAGTAAGTTTCTTGAGAATTAACCTAACATTATTTATTCCCCTGAGAGATATTCGAGGAGATTTTAATGAGGAAGAATCAATTTTAGGTCAAGTTATGAAAGTTACAGGAAAATAAAAGCAGCTTTAGCCTTTCATGATCCAAGCCTTTTAGAAGAAATCTCCCTCCCTCCTCACCGTTTATGGTACTTTTTGCTTTAGGGCATATATTTTCTACTGTGCATTGCTGCTTTTTACGTGCCATCATCTTTCTTGGTGCTTTGTAGGTTCTTTAAAAGTTGATTCTATGTCTGAGTCTCTTTTTCCTTCCTCATGACAGCTAGGATTGTATCTACATGTTGTAATTGCTGAATAAATATACACCTAATGAACAACAATGTTTTGGCTTTAATAATTTAAAAAGGCATGGATTTGCTCTGAAACATCCAGGTTGTTTCCTGAATTTGGTATATTGCTTGACTGAAAATTCTAAGAAGGTCAAAATGTTTATTTTTGTTTTTTTAAAAGATTTTATTTATTTATTCATGAGAGACACAGAGGGAGAGAGGCAGAGACACAGACAGAGGGAAAAGCAGGCTCCCGGTGGGGACCCCGATGTGGGACTTGATCAGGAGACTCCAGGATCACACCCTGAGCTGAAGGCAGACACTTAACCACTGAGCCACACAGATGTTCCCCAAAATGTTTATTTTTAAAACAAGTTTTCTTCCTAATCTTTTTCATAAGATAGTTTTATTCCCTTCTCTGCTCCTGCCTGCTAATAGAAGAATCTCTTTTACATAAAGGTTGGGTTGATTTTAATTGGTGCTGATGGGATGGGGTATTGATCCATTGGCTGATATACCAACTCATTTTTTCTCTCCAAATTTTCATATCTCTGATCTTCCTAAACTTGAGGGATAGCCTTTATGTAGTACACACAACAGTTGTGTAAGTTATACAATTTTACATGTCATTTTACACTGAAGGTTCCCAATTGTTTTATGCTTTCTAAACTTGCTCTATTCGATACCTACAGAAATCCAGTGGGATATCCTTATCTACCTTGAGAGAGCTGATACAAGCACAACTTAGTGTCTATTTGCATCCTATCATCCTTTGCATTTGTGACCAGATCTTTTACTCTCCGTGCCTCAGAATATTTCAGTAGCACTTCCTCCAACCAACAGTGACAATCAGCAGGCTTTCCATGTAAGAACTAGCAGGAGCAATTGTGTTTATCTCCCTGACTAAGAGGTTTCCTATTTATCTTCCCCGAGGTGTTGCCCATGTGGCTGTCCTGATATTGAGCAGCTGGACAGATTACACCCCGGAGTCACATCTGCGGACACATAGATCAACACCATTTTCATTGCCTTGGTGCCTAAGAAGTTTATCTTCTATCAGTGAGATTTATTCTCTCTTCATGAATTGTTAAGACTTTCTCTCCCAACCTCCATGTTCCTTTCCTCTTCCTTATGTGGTTGTAAGCTAAATCAGCATAATCTTGTCCAGATTGTTAACAGCTGATTAGTTTTTGTTTCCTGCCATGTTTTTTTAAAGTTTTTATTTATTTATTCATGAGAGACACAGAGAGTGCAGAGACACAGGCAGAGGGAGAAGCAGGCTCCATGCAGGGAGCCCGACGTGGGACTCGATCCCAGGTGTCCAGGATCACGCCCTGGGCTGCAGGCGGCGCTAAACCGCTGCGCCACCGGGGCTGCCCAGTTTCCTGCCATTATTAATAAGGATTTCCACTAGGACTTCTGTAGAAAAATCTTGGCTGGAAATAAATAAATAAATAAATAAATAAATAAATACATACATACATACATACATACATACATACTTTGCACAGAAAGAAAGTGACTTTAATTGGTTAGTATACCTCCAATAGGGTTGGTTTTACTTGCCATGTCTAAATGCGTGGTAAAGACACTGCTTTTGGACATTGTTCACAGGACTTTTCTTTTTCTGATGTTCTTTAGCTCTTAGGACATAATCCCTCAAAATTCTGTTACAGCATTTGGTTTACAGTAGATTTTTACCAATACTGCCTCCCTTGATTCTCAGTAGAGCCCTACAAAGTAGGAGGAAGAGTTCTTATATTATATTTTTCAGTTTCATAGATGAGAAAATAAAAGTCAAATAGATGAAGAAATCACAAAGTCAGCTGTGAAGCCAAGACTCAAATCCAGGATATCATATTTGCATTTCAACTTCTCCCCACTTACCTTCAATGCCACCTCCAAGTAATTCTCCATATGACTGTCACTTTGACTTTCTCAGGCTTTTTCTCATCTGTCCCAAAATGTGATCCCTTTTCCATTTCCAAAATTCTGTGACTTGCTGACTGAATTTTAACAAAAGATTTAGGGGGCTAATGCAAGTTATCTACCCACTTATCTAAGCTATAACGTGAAGCAGGAAAAAAAAAAGTGAGATGGTCCTTTGGAGTATTGATTACTTCAATGGTTTTTCATCTACCCGCACATTTGAATTACCTGAGGAACTCTAAAAATAAATAATGATGTCTGGATCCAACCTCCAGAAAGTCTGGTTTAATTGCTCTCGAGTCGGTGTCCAGACGTGGGTATTTTTTTTAAACCTACCCAGATGATTCTAATATCCATCCAGTGTTGAAAACCAGGGGAAATTCTTTCTCTTCTCCCCTTTTTTGAACTCATCCTTTTTTTCCCCCTACCAACTTTGAGAAATGCCAAATTTCCTCAAACAGAATCAGAAAACATTAATTGGTGATTAATTGTACAACACTAATAATGATCCTCTAAAATTTAGGGTCTAAATGCATAATGTGTGTGTATGTGTTTGCTTTGTCTACTCTAGGAGAAGGAGATTAATCACAGAGAAGGCTGTTTTAGGAAGTAAGCATGGACTTGAGACATCCGTGGCATACACTTATAACTTAGAATGTTGCCCCTGTGCCACAAGGGCAGTGATTTGGTTTGTTTTGGTCACTGCTCTTTCCCTAGCATGTTGAATGGTGCATGGCACATAGGAGGCACTCAGTAAATATTACTAATAAATATTTCCACAACATCTTCCTCACTCATCCTTAAGAGTTAAATGGAACCCTTTGAAGTTTGTTAGTGGAATCCCAGATTTGGTACCTAATCTCATGTTGTTTTTCCCCATGGATATCCCATCATCCTTTAAGGTCTAGATTGAGTGAACTTTCTTTGCAAGCCTTTCTGGTTCTCCTTTGAACTATTATAGGCAATTATCTTTATTTTGGTATCACTGCTACTTGCCACTGTCTATCTTACATATATTAGTTATTTATGTGTATGTCTTCACTTTTCTTCTAGTCATGACCAATTTTATATTTGCATCCCTCTCAGTACACATGGAAAGCTCTCAACAAATATTAGCTTGAATGAATCACCATTGCTCTGGCATGTTAGATTCCTACATTGCATGTTGATGAGAGGTTAAATAGCATTCCGTAATGTTTAATTTTGTTTTATGCTTTGTATTAAAAGAACACTTCCAAATATGATATCTTATTTGTTTCTTAATACAAATCTGGGAACTGAAACAGATGGATATTATAATTTTAAATGAAAAGAAACTGAGGCACAATGATGTTACATCATCTTTTCAATGTCACATGTCCTCAAAGGCAGAGTGTAGATGGAAAGACTCAGTATCTAGCTACTAACTTACATAGCTTCACTAAAGTACAATGTGTTTTCATCAAAATTGGGGTGTGCTAACTGGCACATTTGCTTTTGTTTGACTTCCATAGTCAACACCTCTCCAGCTGAGTTATAAACCTAAGTTCACACTCCAGATAAGAAATGGAGAGTATTTATGTTATCTGTGATATTAACATCTATGTTTCTAGGAAGAATACAATTCAAGCAAGTCAGTTTTTTTCATCCTATTGATACATTGTGCATCATATTATTGTTACTTCAGTATGTCATGGATGTTTATTTTACTTTTCATGTAACCTTTACTTTGTACATTAGATCCAAATCATACTAGAAGGGGGGGTCCATGTTCATAACTGTATGAGTAGATGAGTAGCTAGGCTGTGAAAACTACTACATTGAAAAGAACTGGTAGAAAAGCAAAGAAAACCCAATAGGATGCAACTTCCCAGCTGTTTTTCTGTGTTTAATGTTTAAAAAAAAAAACATTTAAACTCTTGCCCTTACTTACTTAGCAGTTTCTAAAAACCAATCAACAGCATGAACCTAGAGTGCAGAGATTCCCTTTGTTCATGTATTTTAGTCCAAAGGAATGAGTAAGAATCCATACTAAATGACCCAAGGTTTTGCTTCTTCACAAATGTATAACACACACATCAGTGAAAACATCATACTAGTTATGTGAGCAAGACTCACCATTAATTTATGTAAGATAGTCCTAAATAATAGTTCTTGACAGCAAAAAGCACATAAATAGCTCTTCCTAATGATTTAAATTTGATCGTTACATATTTTTAAATGATAATTTGTGAGCATTTTGTTCAGTTTCAAGTGTACTTATTTTTCAAGGATGGAAATAAAAATTTTCAAATACTCTGGAAACAAAATTGTATTTTGGTTTGTATAAGATATAGTTACATTGAGAATTGTGCTTGATTGTAAAGGATAAAGTAGCCTTATGATACATTTTTCCATTTACATAAATACAGTTCAGAGAATATTACTAATGAAGTGGATGTGGGGTCACCTAGCCACCTTAGGAAAGGTTACTACTTTATTTTAAGTAGCCCATCAATCATTATGAATTAATGTCGTATTCTAGGTGAAAGCACTAATCATAATAAATTCATTTTGCATTCATGAGGGTGTCAAATGTACACCCATAGGAGCCCCATGTCATCTGTCAGTATGGAAAGAAAAATTTAAATATGACCTATTCACAATCTCTTTGCTATGGCTTATCCCCAGATGCATGTTGTGGTGCTGATGGACATGTGATGTATGCAGAGGAAAGCTAGAACCTTCACTAAGATTATTGGAAGTGGAATAAAATCTGTGTCAGAAATAATGACCTCAGGCTGCTGGCTGACATTTCCTTGTCCTCTGAGGGTTGCCAAAGGGTCAAGGGGGTGTCTGAGGGCATGGCTGTGAGTGAGAATTCATGAGTCTACAATGCAGCTGACTTATTTAACTCTACTTCTAAAGCACGCTTTCCTTTTGAGATAAAAGCTGGACATCATTATTACCATCACTTTACCCATTATAAAAGCAACATAAGGCCTTTCTCTGGGTGGTTTCTAGGCACAAATAATGCTACAAGACGTTGGACAATGTAAAGGAAAGTTTTTTTTCTCCCTCTTCCTTTGCCTGCTGTTGGAAGTATTGGAGAGAACCACTCCTTTCTTTCTCTAATTAAATCTATCTCCATGGGAAAAGGAGTAACAGAAACACCAGATGAGGGCAGCCCCAGTGGCGCAGCGGTTTAGCGCCGCCTGCAGCCCAGGGCGTGATTCTGGAGACCCAGGATTGAGTCCTGCATCGGGCTCCCTGCATGGGGTCTGCTTCTCCCTCTGCCTGTGTCTCTGCCTGCCTCTCTCTCTCTCTCTGAATGAATAAATAAATAAACCTTTGGAAAAAAAAAAAAAAAAGAAACACCAGATGAGTAAAATTCTAATGTATATTTGAAAATGCATTTCTAATGGATGGAATTAATGTTTTAAAGGGCTTGTTGATACTTTTTAAATTGTTATTATTATTATTGCTGATATTATCATTTCCATTTTGAAAAAGGGAAGATGGATCATACATTGGTTAAGTAACTTGCTCTGGTTTTATAGCCCAGAAGTGGTGGAGTCACTATGTGAACCAGTTTTCTGCCCCTCTGTGATTATAAGACTACCTACACATAAGATTGTTAGGAAAATTAAGTAAGGTGAGGCATATACATTTCTCATCAGAATGACTAATATTAACTAATATGATTCATTATATGATTTGAGGTAAGTATCCACCCTCCCCACAGCTCATTAGGATTGTGTTTCATCTGGAAAAAAGGAAAGACATTGTGTGGCTCTTTTTCAGTTTGTTCTCATTGGTTCTGATACCAGGGTAACAATTAATGTCAAAATCAGGGATCCACCTCTTTTAAGAGGCCCTTACTACCATCATTGCTCAGGTATTTCTGGGTTCTCTGATGTTCAAGTCCCATGTCTAAAACTAAATAGTTCTTTGCACTTTACAAACCTCTTGAGAGGTGGCAAATGAAGGCTCTTGATGTTGCCTTGGGGCCTCTGAACCCCAGAGGCTTTCACTTCTTACAAAGCTTCTCTATTTTTGGAATCAGCAAAGAACCCCTTTCGCAGCATTTTTACCTTGAGACCTAAATGGATGATATGAACACCATGGAACTCATTTCTCTCATCATATTTTCTCTTCCTTTCCACCAACAACTCCCTTTGATGAGCTAGAGACAGACTTGTATCAGAAAGGTAGGACTCAAAAACAATGGAACTCCAGGACATCATCCTGCTAATCCTAGCAACTTTTTCATGCTCCCTCCTCTTCCAAAGGTTTAATAGCAGAGAACCAACCTGAGGCAGTCTATGTGTAACAGGTCATTTCTCTAGCAAAAATGTTCTATGAAGTATTGGACCAAATGAAAGTAAGTGGGGCTCAAAGGACTTGCCAAATGGCTAGACATATGATTATTCGTTGTTTTTAAAACCCAGCTTTGCCACCGAAATTTCTAACTGACTTTGGTGAAGATATGTACTCATACTCTTTCCCAATCAGTAGAAATGACTTCTACTCATATTTATGTGTATTCAAATCCCATTTCATATTCAGTTGACCTTCCTGGGCTCTCTTCTTGGTTTAGTCTTTACCTAATAATTTAAATCTTAATCATATTATGATTTTTATTGTTATTATTGTTTTGTATTATGGATTGCAAGTTCTCGTAATGTATGGCATATGTCTTAATTTAAAAAGCAATGGGGTGTGATGGAGGGAATACTGAAATTTCTCTCAAGGGTACTGTAAAAGTTTTCAAATGAGGAAGTAACTTCATCAGTAGGTAACAAACTGCAGGGAGTTTTGATTGACATCAAGATTTCTATCTGGGGAGACTAGAGTGTGACATTCATGCAGTATTTTAAAATGACTCTTTTTGAAGGATACAGGCACTGGACTTGATGAAACAATGTATTCAACATATTGTTCATTTTGTTTATGATATGTAAATGTCTGATGGCTGGTGAGGTTGTTGATAAGAAGGGCTCTGTAAACATTTCCATGTATTTATCAAAAGAAGATGAAGCAGAGAGGAATGCTTTATTCAAGCTAATCCTTAGACTTCATAGACTAGCTCAAGCAAAGAGTAATTTGCATAAAATTGTTTTTGTCTGTTTCATATAAGTAGCCTCTTATATATTCTATGAATCAGATTGGCTGATAACAAAACTCTTTAATATATCTTAAAGGATCCAGTTAAAGCACAAATTTTGCTTAAGATTACAGATTTTAAAATCCTAATACCTCACAGTATCAGTTCTTACCTTTTTGGGAGTTGTATACTGTACCAGTTGGGATATAGGAAACTGAATTGGTTTAACTGATGGTATTTTAATAAACATAGCATTTAAGTGTGGGCATGACTAAAGTAAGCAAAGTAAAAAGCCATTACTATCTCTAAGTCTGAATGGGCAAATGGAAAGAATGATGTTTCCAGAATGGGGGAGGAGGGGCTGCCTAATAGGAGTTATGATCTTAGAGGAATGCTGCCATTGTCAAGGTCTGAATCAAAGGATTAAAATCCTAGAGATAAGCATGGCATAAGGAAGGGTCAGACACCTCATAATTCTGAATTCTTAAGTTACACAGGGAAAGAGGCTATGAAACTAAGGAGAAAACTACTGAAAAAGAGTGAATATTTAACAGTTTCAGGGTTCCAAGAAAATCAGAATTCTGTTCAGCATCCATTAGGCTCAATTGGGACCCTTAAAGAACTATATCTTAAGAATGAGTATGAACCAGATGTAGACCAAGGTTTATAATCACTGCAACCCAGCCTTGCCTTGGCTAACTTAAGATAATTATCCAGAGGATACAGTAAAAGCTCTCTGGAGTAAGATAAAATCATCTAGAACTTCTACAATTAATACAAAATGTCTAGCATTCACTAAAATAATCAGGCATACTAAAGAAAGAAAATCAAGAGAAAAGGCAAATGAACCATTTATTGGGGTTATCAAACATACGCTTAATTTATTTATTTTAAATTTTTTATTTATTCATTTTTAGAGAGACAGAGAGAATGAGAAGTGGGCAGAGGAGGAGGGTGCAGGACATGCAGACTCCAAGCTAAGCATGGAGCCCTGCACAGTTCTTGATCTCAAGACCCTGATATCATACTTGAGCCCAAATCAGGAGTCGGAGGCATAACCAACTGAGCCAGCAAATGTCCCCAAATACACACTTTAAGATAATGTATTAGTAAGGGGTGCCTGGGTGGCTCAGTTGGTTGAGTGTCTGACACTTGGTTTCTGCTCAGATTCTGATCTCAGGGTCATGAGATCAAGCCCTATGATGGACTCTGCACTCAGCTGGGAGTCTGCTTGAGATTTTCTGCCTCTCCCTGGGACCCTCCTCTCTCTCTCTCTCTCTCACTCAAATAAATAAATAAATCTTAAAATAAAAAATGTATTATTAAAATGCTGAAAAAAATAAACAACAAAGTGAAAATGAAAAATGCCACGATTTGGGCAGCCCAGGTGGCTCAGCGGTTTAGCGCCACCTTCGGCCCAGGGTGTGATCCTGGGGACCTGGGATCAAGTCCCACATCAGGCTCCCTTCATGGAGCCTGCTTCTCCCTCTGCCTGTGTCTCTGCCTCTTTCTCTCTCTGTGTCTCTCATGAAAAAATAAATAAAAATCTTTAAAAAAGAAAAAAAGAAAAATGTCACCATTTAAAGAAGTAGAACTTAGTTAAAAAACAAAACATGGGAGACACTTAACTCTGGGAAATGAACAAGGGGTAGTGGAAGGGGAGGTGGGTGGGGGGTTGGGGTGACCAGGTGATGGGCACTAAGGGGGGCACTTGGCGGGATGAGCACTGGGTATTATGCTATATGTTGGCAAATTGAACTCCAATAAAAAATTTTTTAAAAAAGGAAAGAAAATCAATAAAAAAAAAAGATTGCTCTGGTAACAAACTATAGAAATGAACCCTGAAAGTAATGGATAAAAAGATGTGGTCTATGTATACAATGGAATATTACTCAGCTATCAGAAATGACAAATACCCACCATTTGCTTCAACGTGGATGGAACTGGAGGGTATTATGCTGAGTGAAGTAAGTCAGTCGGAGAAGAACAAAAATTATATGGTCTCATTCATTTGGGGAATATAAAAAATAGTGAAAGGGAATAAAGGGGAAAGGAGAGAAAATGAGTGGGAAATATCAGTGAGGGTGATGGAACATGAGAGACTCCTAACTCTGGGAAATGAACAAGGGGTGGTGTAAAGGGAGGTGGGCGGGGGTATGGAGTGACTGGATGACGGGCACTGAGGGGGGCACTTGACAGGATGAGCACTGGGTGTTATGCTATATGTTGGCATATTGAACTCCAATAAAAATATATGCAAAAAAATTTTTAATAAAAAGTTAAATTAAAAAAAATGTAGAATTGAAAAATACAATAAGAAAATTTAAGAACTTAATGGTAACTTCAATAGCAGATTGGAAGCATTAGAAAAAGAGAGCCTTAGTTACTGAGAATAGGTCATTAGAAAATATCTGGCTGAAGCATGGAGAGGAAAAAGAATAAAACTGCCGAAAGTATTATATGGGCCATACGAGACATAATAGAAATATCTGACACGTAGTGGAGTCCCAGAAGAAGAAAAGAATAGAGCAAAAGCAATTTGTGAAAGAAGTAATTGGTTAGCTATAAATACAAATAAAAGTACCCTTGGCATATCTTACTGAAATTGTTGAAAACCAAAGTCGAAGAGAAGATATCAATGACAGACAGAAGGAAAAAGGCACATTACTTTCAAAGAAGCAACAAAATTATTGGCTGACTTCTCAACACAAATATTGGCACCTGGAAAATAACATGATGACTATCTTTTAAGGTTTTAAGGTGCCAGTGGAAAAACTCTGCCAATCCAGAACTTTATATTCACTGAAAATATCCTTTAAAAATGATAACAATATAAAAACTTTTCCAGAAAGGACACCTGGGTGGCTCAGTTGGTTGAGATCTGGACTCCTAAGTTTTCACTCAGGTTGTGACCTTAGGCTCATGAGACCAAAACCTACATTGGGCTCTGCACCCAACCAAGGGTCTGCTTCTCTGGCTCTCTCTCTCTCTCTCTCTAAAATAAATAAATAACCTTTAAAAAAGACATTTATAGAAAACAAGACTGAAAATTTTCATCCCTGTCAGATTTGCATTAACTGAAATACAAAAGGAAGTCTTTAAACAGAAAAAAATAAACTCAAATAATTAAAACAGAGAATTGCAGAAAGGAACAAAGAGTAACAGAAAGTGAAAATATGTGGACAGGTATATTTTAATATCATCTGAACAGAACAGCACTAACATCCTTTGGGGTCTACATCTATTGCAGAATTAAAATACATAACAACATTAAAGGAAGGGGCAGTGGAACAAATGGAGTTGAAGTGTTCTAAAGCCCTAACATTGTCTGGGAGCTTGCAAAATTAATAAAAAACATAAAAGGTATGTGTTATAATCTGTAGGGTAACCACTAAAATAATAGTGAAAGATTGCATTATTAATTAGCTAATAGATGGAGGAAATGGAACTATAAAGATATGGATTAATCCAGGAGAAGAAAAGCAAAGAGAGAATATAAAAAATATACAAGATAGGTGGGACAAATAGAAAACAAATAAGGTGCTAAATATTAACTCAGATGTATCTGTAACTACATTGAGTGTAATACAAACATTTTTCACACTGAGAGTTAAAGCAATATTACTTTACCAACTCTTGCTTGCCAGAGTCATGCCTCATAGTAGCATTGTATGATGGGAAGTAAAAGAATGGAAGGATACATGCCATGCAAACAATAGAGAAAAGAAAATAAAGTGTAACTATATAAATACCTGACAAGGTAGATCTTAGGATAAGAAACATTACTATAGATAAAGAGACACTTTATGTTGATAAAAATGTAACATACCAGGATGATAGAATTCTAAATTTATATTCACCAGATAACATAGTGTCAATATACATAAGGCAAGAAATGACAGAACTAAGAATAGAGACAAATGCAGTTACAGGAAGAAACTTTAACACCCCTCTCCTGTAAATTAATAAAATAAACAAATAAAATTCAGTCATGATACAGAAAATTTGAAATTTAAATAGGTGTCAGTTCTGCTCTCTTCATAAACAATATAAAAATTCTTTATAGTATTTTGACTTGATCAGCATGACTAAAATGTCAATTTGGGGACATCTTTATGGAAGAAATTCTTTTGCCAAATTTTGGGGTTTAGCATTTAAATAAACCAAACCTTTGAAACATTCCATATTGAAATTTTCCTTCATATAAGCTTTTAGATGGCCTACATTTTAAGGAAGAGCAGTGAAAAATCTTGTCTCTTATTTTGTAAAATATTTTATTATCATGAGAAAACAGGATACATTTCAGAATAGGTGATAACTACTCTCAGGAATTACTTCTTTTCTCTATATACTATCACAGTATTGTGTGGCACATAAACATACTGATTATCTCACTTGTCATTTATGTTTACCTGTATTTTAAGGAAACATAAGATGGCAATTGTTTACCACTATGAAAGTAATACCTTGAAATGCTTTTGAGTTTGAATTTGTTTGCTGTTGGGTTGTTATTATTTTTATCATTTTATTATTTTCATTATTCTTCAACAAGTGAGGTGTCAAGAAAACATATTTGGGCTTAATGACAGGGAATATGTTCTTTATTCAAGAGCATATTTAAATTAGTGGCAATTAAAGTGAGCGATGTATGCTATAGGTCCAACTCTGAATAACTCCTAACCTTGGTCTTATAATCCCCTAGCACAACTCCAACTAGCTCAAGGGATATGAAGATATGTTAAACAACTCTCAGAGATTACTTATGTTAGACTTATTTAACTTAAATGCCATTTAGCTTATTTATGGTAGCTGACTTCGAGAGGGTTATGAATTTTAGGAAACAATGATAGGGTTTAATACAATGATAAAGGTACATTATTATAAATCCAAGGAAAATAACAGACTTAGTATCATCCTTTTTGAACCATCCCTTCCATTTCCAGATGCAATATAGAGACATATTTAATACAGTATCATTCAATATAATTAAGCCCCATGAAAGCTAAAAAGCTATGCATTTTCTGAATAAGGCTGTGTTTGGGGGATACATTTACATTATAATAATAAAACCAAGATTGTGAGTCAAAAGAAATTAGAGAAAGCAAACTACAAAATATCCCTCTTTTCTTCTAAAGGAAGAAAATGAAATATTGCTACAAAATTATTAGTCATTTTGCAGAAAATAAATTTGGTCTCCATAATAAAAAATAAATTTATTGTTTAGTGAGCTAAATTTAAACCACCAGAATATATTCTCTCAGTAATGTGACTGGAATTTATCCAGTTATTTGACTGATTTTTTTAAATTCAAACATATTTAAAGGTATTCAAGTATGCTTTTATATTTTTTGAAAGCTCAAATGCCCTTTATCCCTTAAAATTTCTGAGTAAACAATATATTCTGTATTTTTCATAATTAAACATTTATCCATATTTACCTAGCAGTTTAGTTCTTTGTTATCTGAACTGCACACTAGTGAGATGACATAGATTTAAACTGCAGCCAGAATATACAAAAACAATAATAACAATAACTAAGTAGGATTAATGCAAAATTTCTGGTATTTCAGTGAGTACAATGCAGTAAATTCTAAATATGCTTCTTGTTTTTTATGTGATTTTTTCTTAAAGATCATAATGTTAAAAGTCATGCAATCAAAGCAATACCTTTAGATCATTAGAGATTATCTGGGTCTGGGGTTGGCAATTTTTTGTGTTTTTCTGTAAGGGCCAGATAAGTAAATAGTTTTGGCTTTGCAGGTCAACCTGTCTCCATCACTGCTACTCAGCTCTGTCATTGAACACAAAAGCAACCATTGATATTATGTACATGAATAGGCAGAGATACATTCTAATAAAGCTTCATTTGCAAGAACAGGAAGTGGACTATATTTGGTTTGTAGGGCATATTTTTCAAACTTCTGAAAGTCCACATCTTAGTTATTTCACTGATCATGTATTACATGCCATGTCTTGTGCTCATCACTAGAGATACAAAAATGTACCTGACCTGATGCTTGAAATCAAAGAACCCAAACTAGTAGGAGAAGATGTACATATAAGTAAATAAATGTAATATATTGTTTTGGGTAACATGACAGTGCAGGAGAGAGAGAATTCTTAATTCAGATTTCACATAGTAAAATTTCACATAGTGAAAATTTCTTCAGGTACACAAGAGGAAAAATGGCATTTTGGGAAAGGAAAATTGTGAATAAGTTACAGAGGCTTGAAAGAGTTTGGCAAATTTAAATACCAAATAATGATTTAGTATAGCTGAGGTATATAGTATGGAAAGTAGCACAAAGTAAAAAACGAATTTGGAAAGAAATGAGTTTTCCAGGCTCCTTAAGAGAAGCCTGCTGAGGACATTGGATTTTTTGCTGGGGCAGTGGAGACAGCCAAAGTGTTTTAGTCTAGGATAAAGAGTGATCTTATTTGCGTTTTCTAAAGATATCCCTGGCAGGGACACCTGGATGGCTCAGTGGTTGAGCAATTGCCTTTAGCTCAGGGCATGATCCCAGGGTCCTGGGATCAAGTCTTGCATCAGGCTCCCTGGAGGGATTCTGCTTCTCCCTCTGTCTATGTCCCTGCCTCTCTCTCTATGTCCCTTCTCTGGGTCTCTCATGAATAAATAAATAAAATGTTAAAAAAAAAGAAAAAAATATACTCCTGGCAGCACTCAGAATGGTACGGCAGAAAAAAATGTGAGACTCAAGGCAAGGAAATCAAGTCATGGAGTATATACACAGTGTATATATAGCCTTAATTAAAATGGTTTGAACCAAGATGAGAACTGTGTGCATAGCATTTTATTGAATGTATTTTCCTGCAAGGTCTTAGATCTTCCAGAGAAGGAAGTGTTAATCTACAAAATGATTGAAATCTTTCAAGGATAATTTAAAGGAAATTCCTTACCATCAGATATTATAAAATGCTAATGAAAATATACCTAGGATGGGAAACATGGTTAGTATATTATGGTATTTCTAGCACTTGGTTAAGAATCATAAAATGTGATTTCTAATCTCAGCTTTACACTTAAAGTCAGATGTGTTTAGACATAATCACTAATCTTTCTAAGTCTCAGCTTCCTTTTCGGACAAAATTAACTCTTCTATCTTCTTTTCAAGTTTTTTTCTTTCTTGGGGAGGGGAGCATGTGGGAAGAATACCTTTCCTTCCAGGATTATAAGGAAAAACACTTTAATGATTGTGAAATCATTTTCAAACTATAGTTTATCATTCAATGTAAGTTATTATTGTAATAAGAAGAAAGCATCAAAGAGAATTAATTACTCTTGATTCCCTCATCTACAACAGATAGGGCAGAGATCAGAGACTATTAATGCGTTGGCAGAAATCTACACCTACTACAATTTTAGACAGCTCAGAAAACCAGATCCATGGAAAAGAAAGCCCAGAGGAGCCCATGAAATTAATGATCCTTGTAAAATGGCCCACCCTATGCTTTCAGGCTTCTAACATTTTGTGTGTGTGTGAGTGCATGCATGCACTCCCACACATCACACAGATGCACAGTGCACTTAGAATCTCATCCTTCATGCTCAGTCTTATTATTAATGCTGTTTGCAATCTCCATGGATGTGCATGCAACTTAAATGTTTGATATGTAGCCAGAGTGTCAACATTTTTCTTATCTTTTTTTTTTTGCTTAGCAGTCTTTATTTGATCCATCTTCCTTGGATTCACACAGACACATACAACTACAACATACAAAATTTCATACATACACAAAATATGAATGAAACTCACACAGAACTCAATACACACAACACACAAATACATGTGACACACAAACATACCCAAGAGATATACTCAGTGATCACACCACACATGCATGAGTTAATATATGTTAACACATAGACAAAAACATGATAGTCACAAACAATAAACACTACACAGAAAATACATATACCACACACAAAAACCACAGACACAACATGTGCACAACACATCAATGATGAGTTTCCTAAATAAGTTGTTCATTTGTCACTTTCATAACATTTGGTTTATTTACATATCACCTAAACATTTATTTACCTCATATTTTATAATACTTATTCTGATTGCACTTCAGAATATTTATATGTATGTTTCCCTTTTCTCCTTTTTTACTTCATTATGCTTGAAAAACTTTTCATTATCTTATTTTTACATATTTAGCTCATCAAAAGTAACAGAAGGGTCGGTGTAGATTTAATAAATTTTATCCACTGTGTATGAAAATGTTGATTGTTCTAACTTCAGTGGGTTGATCTACTCAAAGAGAAGTTTCTTTATAATTTATGGAGAAAATTTTTAAAAGACAAGAATTATCTTAAAATTAGAAGGCCCATCAGAGATTAGCCAGCCCAGTCCTCTATATTATGCCAGTGCTATTTCTGCCCTAAACAGCTAGTGCTAAGAATAGCAAGTTTATCAATAACATTGGTAACACTTTTGGAAATCATCTATGATAGCCTATTAGTATATAGAAGGCAAATTGTCAGGTTGATATGGGTACTCTGCACATAGTAAGTCTCAGTTTGCTCAAGGAAAGATTCTATGAGTGAATATATAAATTATTAAAATATAACTTGTGGCAATCACAGAAAAATTGGAAAAATATACTAAGGTATAAATTTTAAAAGTGTAATTAATCTCACTATTTAGAACATCATTGTTCTAAAAGTGAGTTTATTGACTCAAAAGACATGCACATTTTTACTGCTTTGGAAACATATAGCACAATTGTTTCCCAGGATATGCCAACATGTACTCCTCTTAGCATTGAGCATAGCCTAGGTCATCCTATTTAGGATTGCATATTGCTATTAAAAATCACCTTTACCATATATTGCCTTTTTTTCATATATTTCCTTTTTAAATTAGGTTTTCTACTTAAATATTTCCTAGGTTTACTTTTTGATCATGTTTATTTCCATTGACCTTCAAGTTTGAGAAGAAATACCTATTATAATTTAGTACACTCCTTAAAATGAATTGACATTTTGAGGAAGGAAAAGTCTCAGTGTTGTAATTTCCCTCTGTGGAGAAATATTTCCTATAGCATTGATACCCAGAGCTGTGTTGTTAAAAGGGGGAAAAAAGGTTGTCTCTTAATAGCTAACTTCTCATCCCAAGTAACCAAACTCTTCCATTCTCAATGTAAAGTTCTGACAAGATATTTGAAATGACAAAGTTATTCTCATTTCAGTGAAGAAACATTTATTTAAAATTTTTTTTTTAGAGCTTGATTTGTAGACTGTCTTTTGGAAGTTTTTGGTGAAAAGTGACATCTGATTACATTAAGGTTGCTACAAATGTTTTTGAGGAAGGCAAAATGAGTGTCTCTTATGATCCATCTGTCCATACTACTTTCTATGAAACATGAAGGACTGCCTTTGAATTTGATGTATATTAATTATTTTTTCTACAGGTTAGATTCATTTAAAAGATACATCCTTTTATAAAACATGCATTTTATTTCAATTGCATCAAAAAAACATCCTTCCTTAAAAGTATCTGTGGATAAAGAGTTCCAGATTCATAATTAATTTTTAAGTCTATATAAATCCATTAAAAACTAATTCTAGGCAAATGACACCAAGATAAGTAATGTTTACATGAAATATTTTTCTAGGAAAAATATCCAAATTACCAAGCATTTGAGACATTTTTTAAAGTTTAGCATTAAACACGGAATTCATTCTTGAAGAATGAATACCTTTTGGGAATCCTAGTTCATCTTAGTGATACTTTGATAAATTTGTGGTCAAACAAGTTATATCAGAATGTTAAGAGAGTAAAGCATTAGGAGGATTGGAGAAATTACTTCTGAATTCCTTTTCAGTTTCATCATCCTGTGATTAATATACTTAAATAACTTATTGATAAAGGTCCCCTAGATCACAAGAAAGGTACTTCCCTTATTTTGAGAAATCACTTAAAATATAAAAAGCATTTTTTTCTAGAAGGCTCTAGCAGGATGTCCAGTACTACATACTTTGAAGGATCCTTCTACAATTAGGCCCTGCATCAAAATCGGCGTCATAATATATTCTTAGGGTTTTGGAGGAACTAAACAAAAAACACTAAGGATCAATAACCTTCAAAATACGGAAAGAGGAAAAATAATCTGCTGAAAGGCCAACGGGAGCATAGATAACACAAATGCTGATCTGCTACTCTGGTGTTAAACTAGGATCAATGGAGGGGGCTAAAGAAATCTCAGATTGCCCATAACCTTGGATCCTGAAGAAAGAAAAAGAGAATCCTTCTTGGAAGAAAACATCTCCAAGTTAAGCCTTCAGGAGTTCATTCTCTAAAATCAACCAAATGTAAATTCACAATCAAAGGTTATCAAGCACACAAGATAAAAGCAGTTAGCAGAAACAACATGCCAGATATAGGCTGCTCATTTTCTCAAACATTGAAATGGTCAAATACAGAATAAAATGTAACTATGCATATCTACACAAATAAAAATGGAATCACAAAAATGAATGAATAACACAACTCCATAAGGATGATCAAGAAAATGAAAAGAAATAGAACTTTTATAATTAGAAACTTTTTAACATTTGAAATTTAAAAACCCAATCATAAGGTTAAGCAGCAAATTATACATGAATAAAGGGAAAATTTGTGGATTGGAAAATTGATCTGAAAAAAAATATACCACAATTCAGAAAGACAAGGAAATGACAATATGAAAGAAAGTTTAAGAGATATGAAAGATTATATGTGAAGTCCTAATAAATATGTACTTGGAGTCCCAGAGTAAGAAAATACAGACAATTGGATGAGAGGTAATACATAAAGAGCCAAAGGATGATTCATATTTATGAAACTTGAAGCCTAATTATGAGTTATAAGATTTCAGAGTATTTTAAAGTTTTCTTTGAACTGATGACCCTCATTACCAGTTTGTCATTAATGTTTTTATTGTAATGGCATCTTATGAGTTTTAGTTGAATATTGCACTTTCATGTCATGATGCCAAATGAGGGAGCCATGACAGGCACATAGTTTCTGGAAGCTATGACTACACTAGGTTGGATAAATGGCTAGTAATAACTTACCTGCACATAGAAATGATTTGCAAACTATATAAATATATCTCATTAAACCCAAATTAAGTGACAACTTGCCGTAAGCCAGATCCCAAAATATCTGCAGCTTCTCCAGTGCTACCCAATGCTAAGGAAATGTAAAGGAAGGAAAATTGAAATGGAGATAGACAATAACTTCAGCCAATTGTGATTAAATATCTTATTTTGAAAATTCACAACATAGGAACATTTGAACATCATGCTGATGATGCCCCTTACAGAGATTTGGAAATCATCCATGCAAATGAAGGACCCTAAAACTTGAGCTTCATTGACTTCATTTTTAAATCCACTTCTTTGCAAAAAAATCTAGTTAAAAGAAGTACAATAAATATCAAATCTAATATATAAAAGAAATTCACAGAAATTTTGGAAAGATGAAAAAGTCTTAAATGGCTAGAGGGAAAAAACCCCAATTGCCTAGCAAAAATAACAGGAACAGTAGACTCAACACCAATGACAAAATCTTGAAAACAGTGGAATAATATGTTAAAAGGATGAGAGGAAATATCTGTGAAATTAAAATTATGTACACAATGAAACTTTTTTAATATTGAGAAAAGAATAGATTTTTTTCAGGGTAACTAACATAGTTTACCACCTGTAACAAATTGTATCTAAAGAAACTTTAAAAAAAAATGTACCTCGGGAAGAATAATAATGACATCAGAAAAAAGTTTTAGATGCAATAAATAAAGGCATCACAAAGAAACTGATAAAGACATATGTAAGTATAAATAAATATTTTCAATATTTCTGATTAGAAATAGAGCTAAAATAATAGACAAAAACCGTGAATTTGGGAGGGTACTAAAGGTTCAAAGGTACTTAGATTTTCAAGAGATGTATCAAGATATTTATTTACTTTAGAATTCATAGAATTCTGTCCAGAAGAATAATATAATCCTAAACATATTAGCAACTAATAACATAGCTTTAAAATGTAGAAATAAAAATATTTATAGGAACACAGGAAGAAAAATTCAGCATTTTTGGAAAAGTTTAACAACTGCTTCTCAGTTATTCATAGGTCAAGCAGACAAAAGCAAATAAAATTGTGGAAGAGTTGGGCACAAGTACCAAGCTTCATTTAATAGTCATATACAGAATACTATGCTTAGCAGGATTATGAGTTTTCTTTTTCCTCAAACACACACAAACTTTTACCAAATTTGACTCTGTACCAGCCATGGTATAAGTCTTAATATTTCCAAAGAATAGGAATTATACAGATTATGTTATATGGTCACATTGTAATTAAGTTGCAAGTTTATAAGAAAAAGTTAAAATAAAAAAATATTTAAATCGCAAAACCCCTATAAATAAGAAGTGAGACAAAAAGCAAAGATATTGAAACATTTAAAATACTTTTTTTTTCCAAAAAAGATTTATTTATTTATTTTGGAGGGAAAGAGAGAGCATTAGCAGGGTAGGAGCAGAAGGAGAGAGAGAAAATCTCAAGCTGACTTCCTGATGAGCGCAGAGCCTGACAGAGGGCTTGATTCCATGACCCCTGAGATCATGATCTAGGCCAAAATCAAGTGCCCACTGAGCAACCTGGTGGTCCTTAAAATACTTCTAACTGAATGATAATAAATCATTATTTAAAACTTTCAGGGGCACCTGGGTGGCTCAGTGGTTGTGCATCTGCCTTTGACTCAGTTCCTGATCCTGGGGTCCTAGGATGGAGTCCCACATTGGGTTCCCCACAGGACACCTGCTTCCCCTTCTGCCTATATCTCTGGCTCTCTCTCTGTGTGTGTCTCTCATGAATAAAAATATAAAATCTTTAAAAAAATAAAATATATTAAAGCTTTCAGGATGAAGTTTAAGATACTCAGAAACAGTGTGAAATGCTTACATTAGTAGAGAAGGATGGCTACAAATTGATAAGATTAGCATCCAATTAAGACATAAAAAAAGAGTAACAACACAATTTTAGATGACTATAGCTGTCAACATCTTTGTGTTTCCCCTCCCAAAATCATACAAAAGGAACAAATAGGACCTCTATTCTTTCACACAAAAAATTCTTTCAAAACATCTTTTTTCAAAGTAAGAAGCATACGAATTCATACAATAAAACCATGTAAAAGCTATTGAGGTTGTGCAGAAACTACATAGGGGAGGTAAAGAGAACATATTCAGTGGTGAAGTCCAGTGGCAGCAGATCTCTCAAAGAACCAACAAAAAGTATACTGGCAGAAAGTAAGGAGTCTCTTTGAAGAGCAAAATCTTTCCACTGCCTTTTTTCTCCCAAAAATGAGGATAGGTAAATGCCCTAAGGGCTCAGAGGAAGAAGACTTACTCGGTGATTTGTATCAAAAACATATAGCAAATAAGGCAATACAAATTGTCATGTGAAGTAGCCATATTTGGGGGGAAGCAATGTCTGTGCAGTAAAGGGTAGTGAAGTGTGTAAGGCAGCCTAAGTCTCTTGCCCCTCCTAATGGGGAAATGTTACTCATTCTATGACAAGTAAGAAAAGTGTCAAGAAAAAGATATCGTAAGGCAAAAATAAATATCTAAATAAAATGGAAAAAAAAGCAGTACCTTCATCTGTTTAGAATAATGACAAGGAAAAATATTACCTAGAAGGCTATAAAAATTGTGATTGAATTATGTTGTTTTAATTTACCTCTTTGAAAATGAAATGTACAGATTCAAGCAAGAAGTAGGTGCAACAGAAGATAAAACACAAACTGGCAGAAGTCAGGAAAAAAAGAAAAAGGAATAGATAGGTGTGTAAATTTATTGATGGAAAATAGATTCTTCCAGTTGTTTCTCTTAGTAAAATAAGATATTTTAGCAGAGAAAGTAGAGTGTGAAATACCTTATCTTGAACATAAGGAGAGTGAAATGATTGGTAGTTCTTATTTGCATAGATTTCACCAGTCATGTCCAGCTACAGCCATGAAGTAGACCAAGAGTGGGGTTTAACCAGGCTTGGTCTTTTTCTAGTCCAGGATGAAGGACGAAGAAAGGGAAAAGATGTGAGTGTATGTAAGGTAATGATTACTGTATTGTGTGGAAGGAGAGAATTGAGGTAGAGAGAAACATTACTGTTTTAATACTTTTTTAAAATCTGGTGAACCTAGAACATTATAGGCCTATATTCCTCATGAGCAAAGATGTAAAAATCCTCAACAAAATATTAGCAAACTAAATTCCACAATACATTCAAAGAATCATACAGCATAATGAATACACCAGAATTCACTCCAGGGATGAGGATGGTTCAACATCTGCAAATTAATCATTGTGATACACTGCATTAATAAAACAAGGGATAAAAATCATATGATTGTCGATGTAGAAGAAGCATTTGGCAAAATTCAACATCCATTTATGGTTTAAAACCCTCAAAAAGTGAATATACAGGGAATGTACTTAAGAATAATAAAGGCCATGTATGACAAGCCCACAGCTAACATCATACTCAATGGTGAAAAGCTGAAAGCTTTTCCTCTAAGATCAGGAACACATCAAGGATGCCCACTCCTGCCACTTTTATTCAACGTAGTATTAGAAGCCCTGGCCAGAGCAATGAGTCAGGAAAAAAGAAATAAAAGGCCTACAGATTGGAAAGAAAAAATTTAAAGTATCCCTGTTTACAGAGGGCATCATATTATTTATAGAAAACCCTAAATAATCCATCAAAAAATATATAACTGTATTTATTAGTATTAAAAGTACTATATATATACTACTAGTAAAATACTATATATAGTAAGATACTACTAAGATATATATATATATATAGAGAGAGAGAGAGAGAGAGAGAGAAAGAGAGAGAGAGAGAGATATTACTCAGCCACAAAAAAGAATAAAATATTGCTGTTTCTGACAATATGGACTTCAAGGCTATTATTCTAAGTTAAATAAGTCAGAGAAAGACAAATACCTCTCATATGTGGAATTTAAAATAACTAGCTAAAACAGACAAACCAAGCTCTTAGATATAAAGAATGGATTGGTGTTTACCATAGGTGGATATGGGTGAACTGTTTCTGTGTTTTATTTTTTAGTTTAAATAAATTGAGAGGAAAAAAATGTTAAGACTTCCCTAACCTGCTTTCCTTAGAATCTCCCAAGGAGTCCTGGGTTTCTGACATAAACCTCTCTGGAGCTAAGCTCATTTGTTGGCTGGTGATGATGAACAACTGCATAGGCCAGTCAACACTCAGACCCTCTGTGATGATTTCTCTCGGGCATCTTCCTCCATAGTGTTTAAATTGACATCTCTCAGCTTGGAGACTTCTGACCTAAACCCTTCTTCAGCCGGTCTGGATCCTTAGGCCTCCACTTGAGGAATATTATGCTACAATTTTATGAGGTAAGTGAGTACCCTTGTCTGAGGCAGTTTGGGTTCTTACTTTGTCTTATTGAAAGAGCTGGTTAAAGTAGGGTATCCTGAAAAAAATAGTTTTGCTATAATACTTATTTTGGAAATGTGACTACGTTTTAGCATGATATGTTGACAACAATGAAAAAATCTAATGAATAGGGCTTGAGAGTGTAGATCTTGAAGTTGGGGCAGGAAAGGAGTGGAAAGGAGTATTTGTTGCCTAATTTTATACAAGCAGATTTCATATTTTGTTGAGTCTTGGCCAAGACATATTAGTTAAGATAGGAGCAAAACCTTTAAAGTGGTAATAAAATGAAGTTAGTAGTTACTACTATGTTGTCTCAGATTTTTAACTAGGGAAGATAGCTGGCTATGAATGAGAAGACTGGAAAATAATCTTTCCAAACAAATATGATTTGGGATAAGGTTTGTTGTAGGATTGATCATTTATCAGCAAAGCTAAATATATTTAAAATATTTCCAGTATGGTTGGAGGGTCTGTAAACTCGATTACTCCAAACACAGAGTTCTCATTGATGTTCTAAATTTAATGACTCCCAGAAGTCAATGGAGATACCTTCTTGTGCTATAGAGTCATATAGAATTTTCCCAAGGGTACCCACTTTGAAATCCTAGCAGAATACTTTAAAACTGCTATATATTATTTAACACAAAATATTTAAGTTAAGAAACATAAAATATGAAGACCTGTGATCCTACCTCCAACTTTACTAGTAAAATTGAGGCTACCTCTGCTCACTCTGCCCTAACTTATCACCATTATTCTATATTTTGTGTTTATGATTTCCTTGTTTTCAAAAAAAATTTTCTTACTTGAGATTATATCTACACAATATATTATTTGTTTCCTTGTATTTGCATGATTATACTGCATGTATTTTTGTTACTTGCTTCATTTGCTCAACGTTTTGTTTGTGAGATCCATCCATGACACTGAGCTCATACATGTTCACTGCTGTATAATATCCCTCTGTTATGAACAGTTTGTCTCTCCTCCTGTTCAAATGGATGGGTTGTCCTGCTTCTAAAAGTTCTTCTCTCTTACTCAAGGACTTTGCTTCTGTAAGTATCTTATATTTTGCCTGCATCATTTTTTCTCTCTCTACTGAGCATTTCTATCAACTTATAAACATGCAAAAATATCTCACATCTTGAACTAAAAATCAGACCTCAACTTCCTGCCCAAAATTATCCCATGATTCTGTTCCTCTTTTAGCAAAAGTTATGGAAAGAGAGTTATCTCCACTTTTTTATTTCCTCCTTTCTCTTAAGTTACTCCAATTAGACTTTTGGGTTATTTTCGATTATTCCATCAATCAGTATTTCTATTATTCCAAACAGAATTTTCATTTTTCTGATATCAGTAATCAATTCTTAGTTCCCATCTTTTCAATCTTTTAGCAACATTAGACACAATTAGAGATGCCTTTCCCCTCTCCCTCTTCAAGAGCAGGTATGACTGCTTCTGTGAATTTCAGACTTTTCTATACTAATTGTTCACAATCCTCACCAAATGTTTAGGAAGCATATCAATTTAACATGACTAGAAAATAGTTTTGATTTCTCAGAAAAGGGCATCACTGTTCGACTCTTTGCTCAGGCCAAAAAGCTAAGATTATTTTTTATTCCATTCTTTTGTTTACACTCCACATCTAATCCAGTAATCCTTCAGAATATTTCCACATTCTGATCCCTTTTCACCACTGCTTCAGTCACCTTGCCCTAGCCACATTTACATAGCTTTCAACCTGGCCTGCTTGCCATCTTGTCTCCTGATAGTCAAGTCTTCACAAATCAGCCAGGGCAATCTTTGAAAAACACAAATCAACTCCTGTTTTTTTCTGTGCCCGGTAAGAATACAAGCCAAACTCCATAGTCAGACCTATAAGAATTTATGCAACTTGGCCCCTAGCTATTTTTTCCAATCTCTTCTCCAAGCCTATCTCCTTCCTTACTGCAGTATAGACACATATGGTTTTCTTGCCTTCCACAAACACACTAAGGTCATTCTCACATGCTGTTTTCCCCTCCCTGGAACACTCTTCCAAAAAACTTCACATGGCTGACCCTTTACCCCTTTCATGTTTGCTCAAATGTCACATCTTCGAGGCTCTTCTCTGTTCCCTTTATCTACAAACCACTTTCGGGCCAACTTTTATTTCTTCACCCTGTTATATCTTTCCAAATAGAATGTATTACTATGTGACACTATTATTACTGTATTGCATTTGTAATTAGTTTATTATTTGCCTCTCTATCTAGAATATAAATGTTATGAAGGCAGAAACTTCTCTTTTTTGCCACTGAATACCCAGGACCTGGAACCTAGTTGGAACATAGATTCTTCTGCATTAGTTCTTTATTTCAGTCAGTATACTTTCATTATCATCATGTTATAATTAATAGGGTCATTCAGAACAAGCATATCTCAGGAGATAAGAGATTAAGGTATACATATTCAATTTTATTCCTGAATCTTTTTGGTTAGTCCATTTCTTTGCAACACACAGCCATTATGTGTGTTCACTGGAACTGATTAATTTTTACAATTCAAAAAAAAATTTTTTTACAATTCAGGTGATAGCTCATACCTTTTCTAGTACTCTGAATTACTCAAAATTTCCAGTGTTCACTCTTTTATACATACATAAGTATATGCAAATGTACACTTTAAATAAAACTACATACTTAGAAGAAACAAGACAAGGATATATACCTACCCCTACATCAGAACTAATAGCTAATACGTACTGTGCCCTTAGTATTTATTGAGCACTTACTATGTGCCAGGCATTATTATAAGCACTTTACCTGTATGTAATTGCTTATTTAATCTTCACTAAAGCCCATGAGGTCCTGTTATCCCAATTTTTCTACTGAGAAAACTGAGGCCACATAAGTGAAGAAACTTGTCCAAGGCTACAAGATCTATATTACAATCTTTTGTGTCTATGAATGTTGTGACATTTGACCCTTGCAGCTTCTGTCCAGGATAAAGGGCAACCAATGTGTCAGTTTTCAAGGACAAGTAAATTCATTAAAAATGCATATATTGGGATCCTTCTGAGCTGCACTTCTGTCTCTGACACTCTGTCACCTACACCCTCTTTCCATTCCCAAATCTTCTTGTGGGACTCTCAATCCTCTCTCTCTCTCCATAATGGATTCTTTCTCAATTTAATTTTTCTTACCTTTTCCTTATGGACTATACTTGACTCTTCTTTGACCTCCTCAACTGGAAATTCAGTGAGACCTCTATTCTACTCTCTGCATTGTTTTATCCCTGGATAAAAACCTTCACCACTGTCAAACAGTGTGACTGTAAGCAACTTGCTTAACTTCTCAGGGACAGTTCCCCAATTGTGAAAGAAAGGGAGAGTGGATTAGATGAACCTATAAAGCATCACAAATTCAAAGGTCTTAATTTTTAAAATTTTGATAATATGTCAAACTTTCAGAAAATCTGTAATTATAATACAAAGAAATCTTAGCTGCCAATACTCATTACCTCAAACTTCCAAATGTTAACATTTTACTACATTTGTTTTATATCTATCTATCCACCTAGCTATACTTTTTAAATTTTTTTGAAATTATAGACATGATACCCTTTTACTCCTAATACTTCAGTGTGTATTTTCTTTTTTTTGTGTGTGTGTGTATTTTCTTTAAAAAAAAAGGGGGGGAATTCTGTTACATACAACAGCATAATTAAAAATGCTAGGAAAATAACACAGATAAAAAAAACTATTATATATTGTATAGTCACTTTGAGTCTTTTTATTTTATGTCAAATGATTAAAAATGGATTGTGTTTTCTAATGTTCTTCTAACAGGTGTGATTTTGAAACTTCTCAGCCTTTCAACAAAACCTTGATAACATTAGTCTTTTCTGTGGATTTGTTTTCATAATGATACTTCCTATATCTGTCTGGATTCTTGGTTGTATGCCACTCAAACTATCTTAGTCTATCTTAAGTAAAATATCAAAATTAAAAGGGGAATATAGGAAATATATTAAGATTCATAGAATCACTAAAATACCAGAGAACCAAAATGTAAAAATATGCAGGAAACATGAATAGCTACTCAGCCAGGATCCAGACTTTGATCATCAGGAGTGAGAGGTCATAGTGGAAAGTTGGTTTTACTAATAACTAACCCCCAAGACCATATGTGAAGTAGCAGAGAGTCAACTTCCTGTAAGATAACTAGGGCACTCCTGGGAAGAGAAATTGAGGAATAGTGTACTTATATATTCATTAACAAGAAAAAATATACAGCTCATTTTAAACAGGACATACCAATATTTTCTCCCTAGACTTGTAAAAGACTGACACTAAAATCCAAATATGAATATAGCTAAAATCTACACCAAAAATTATGAGTGCAAATGCTCACAGCAATTAAATATTTATTTCAAAGGAAGCCTCCCTTTGCTGAGAAAGAAAATTTACTTCAGAAAAGAGGTTTGCTTTTGCAGAGAGCTTTAATATATAAGGACAGCATTGCTTCCCCATACCTATTCCTCTAGCATCAAGGAAAGTTAAAAAATAAATAAATAAATAAAACAATAACCTCACATAAGATTTATTAGAGTTCAGTTAAATGTACAAATGAAACATCTGACCCAGTCAGCAATGATGTCCATTAGTTGTTCTATGTAATATTTCAAGAGAGTAATATCTGGAACACTAAATAAATAAATTGAAAAGATATCATGAAACTATGAATTCTAAAGAACCCGACCCACCTCTCATGACCTCTTTGAACCAAAAGATCACATATAAAAAATTAATGGGACAAAGAAAGAAACTTGACAAAGAAATTGAAAAGGAGGGGAAATTACTACATGTAACCACAACTGGGGACAGATTGTATCACAGGATTATTAGAATTTGGAGGAAAACATTATTATTTTTTAAATTGAATTGGATTATTTATTACAGTTCTAAAAAGTATTGAACATGAGGAAGATTCCTAGCAAATATTAGATTATACCAGGAAATAATGTATATGAGAGGAGCGTCTCAGAGATAAATCTCTATATAAACATTACAAATATTAAATTTTTCTTCTTGTAGCTCCAATCTGATAAGAATTGCTCTTATATTTTATAAATAGCAAGGAATGTAATTCTGCTTTCTTACCTTTGTAGATAGGAGCAGTAATGTTTTTCAGAAACTGACAATGGAGGCATTTTATGAGTTTAGTCAAGTTGGTGACCATTGAGAGGGAATTTGAATAAGGAACAGAAGAACTCTCCTGTGGGCAAGAGTGGCTTTCTATTTAGTTGTGGAGTTTCAGCTAATTAACTCCTTCCACCCCAGCTTCTACCTTCCAAAATCTTATTCAGCTCCTCTGGGAAGCCTCCCTAAAAGCCCTAAATGGGGATTATTATTTTTTTTTTTTTTTTTGCCAGAGCTCCAGGCTTCCCTGATACCTTTTGATATAAATGTATCACTGTGGTTTTGTTTTGTCTTGCATGATAGAGCATTATGGTATCTATTTTCTTCAATAGTGTATAATGTCTTTGAAAGCAAATGATATAGTTTGGGAATATAGGTGAGGTATGGCACTGTTGGGGGAGTAAGGTCTAGAGTAGATGGCCAAGAAATAATTCTTGAGACGTCTTTGGTGGAAAATGGTGCTTTTATTAAAGCACAGGGACAGGACCCATGGGCAGAAAGAGCTGCTGCACCAGGGTTGTGAGGGATGACTGATTATATACTTGTGAGTTGGGGATAAGGAAAGGGGAGGTTTTCAAAAGAATTTTTGTATGGTAAAGAAGACCTACAAGATACTGGAGGTCTTCCCATTGTCAAGTTAAGGTTGTTTTTCCCTCTAGAAAAGCATTAACATTAAGATAGTTGGGAGCTTCCTTCTGGGAGTTAGGTTGTTGATAAGAAGCTCTTTTCCTGTAAATCACTAAGACATTTACAAACTGAGGGAGACTCAGGTCTTGCTGGACTGGAATCTCTATAAATTAACCATTTGTTTTTTCCATTGTTTTTTGAATGTCACACATATCCCACCTGGGAGTAAGGGAGTGGTTTGTGAGCTATCAGCTTGTACTTTGTCCTCAGCTTACCTTCTGCTCTCTCATCAGCAAATACTGTATACACATACACACACACACACACACACACACACACACACACACACTGGAATAACAGACTTAATTTTCATGTAAAGTCTAGATGATCTTTAAATGTTATAGAAATACATGTTTGTTTCCCTTCCTTGCCCTTCCCACACAGGAAAAGCCCAGATTGCCTTGCAGGTCATAGTATCTATGCAATCCTGGTCTAAGCTTCTGCTTTAAAATAATGATGGTCCACAAGGACCCAAGAAGTCAAATAGATTTACTTCCTGCCATTCCTTGGATATTAGTGATATAAATTGCATCCCCGCTGCTTGTGTCCTGGGTGTGCAGAAAATGCAATCTAGTATGAAAACGTGGACACAATTTTACAACACTCTGCAGAATTAAGTCCAGTTTGCTGAATACTGGGCAAAGAAGAGAGAGAGAATTTAAACCAGTGTCAGGGAGTCTTGGAAAATGAGAGGTCTTCTGAACGAGAATGGGACAAATTCATTAAAATGAAACCACTTCAAGCCACATGGCTCCAAGCACTGTGGAATGAACATATACCTGAATAGAAAATCAAGGTGGTCTCCAAAGCTTTTGTCTTGATTTCTCTTGTTATGCCCTAAATGAATGTAAAGGCTTTTATAATGCTCAGACCAAATAAAACCACCCTTGCCACTATTGTACTTCAAATTTATGTAAAAAAAAAAAAATAGAAGAACACAGTGAGTATACCCTGCTTGTTTGCTAACAAGCACAACTAACATTGCCCAATTATCTAAAAACTGGAAGAGAAAGTCATTTTCCTCTTTAATGATGTTAGATGTTTTTATAAGTGTGAATAATTGGAGAATTTTAACACAGAAAGTATCCTATGAATTTTTGGTAGTAATTATGGTGTGAAGGTCTGACCTTTTCAACATTCTTATATGCTCTGCCTTGAGTTCCTTGAAGGTTAATGCTGTACATCACTGGTCTCATAAAGCATTGCTGGAAGATTTGAGGGCAGAATTTGTGCATGATTATTTCTCATTCTTGTGGGTTGGAGGCTTTGAATGAGTTTTTCTTCTGATTCTGGTCTCAACTGACTGTGTCTACTGGCAGGAGGCAAAAAAAAACCCCCCAAACCTTGTGTGTTACTCACATGCTTTTCCAGAGACAGACCCCAGAAAGAAGATGCTGAGAGCAGCTTCTTGTTTGGATCAGCCCTCTTCCTTCTGTGTGCTTGTTCTGTGATATATTGGAAGCCATGTCCATCCATGGTCCATGCTTTCAGCATTTTATTCCTGCCTCCTGTCCAGTAGGCATATGTGAGAATACCAGTGGTCTGGAGACATTTGGAGAAAATCTTTGTGTCTACTCAGTCAGCCAAACTCTTTTATGCCATTCCATTAAAGCAAGTCTAAGTTTGTATGCTGTGTTTGTAAATATAATAATTCTGTAAATCCAAAGCTGGAAATATTAGGCTTTAGGCAAGAAAATGGGACATGTGCATCTAATTAAGCTAAAATTCTACTTACAATTTAAGTCTGGATTTCTTTTTTAGAATGAGTAGGGGGAAATTTTGATTAATATTTTGAATCCTCATGCAAATCTTGGATCAAATGTTTAGAAAATAAATGGCCTCACATGTAATTTTGCACACAAAAATTGTTATAGAGCAAAAGTATTTATGGAAGAGAGTATGGAAAAACTCAAGTTGTGGATTTTCCCCCCACGTTAAAGTTTAAAATTGCATAAGTAAGTTTGACTATAAAGAATACTAAAGATTAGATACCTCTTTTATTGAGTTAACTTCAAAATTAGGTGGGTGAAGTACAGCTACATTTCAAGAGACATTTCACATTCAATTGGTACTTAGCCTTGTAGTTTATTGAGAAGTCAATTTTACAAATCATGGAGGCAGATAAGTTAAGTCCATGCTGACCTAATAGTCAAGCCATTTGAGGTTCACCTGTAACTAGTTTCTATACTCCTTGTTGTGGTCATATTATATTCAGCTGGGAAGGAGATGTGTCTGAATGTAGTGAGAATTTTATTTTTCTTTTAATGTGCCTTGCAAGATAGAGTGCTTCAACTACCAAATATGTACCCACTGAATTGCTTTGAGGTTTGTTCTTTATATACTGTATGGAATTGTGGGGAAAGGAGTCTCTATTGACTTGAGCTGGCAAAACCAATATTTTAATTCAAATAGAGCACTCACCTGGGAAATTGGTGAATTTGGGCTATAGCCCTTACCCCAACCTTGTTTTCTTTCTTTTTTCAGCCTCATTGTAAATAAACAAATAATTGACATCCACTTACAGCTTGCTGTCTTTTTAATTGAAAGCAGTATGTCACTGTATTTGGGTTATATATTGAAAATGGAGGAATCATTTAGATTTTTTTTTCCTTGAGAGGATTTGGAAGAGGTCTTTACATCTGTAACAGTAATATAATTAAATCTCTGAAGTTGTCATGTAAAACATTTTCTCGAATTACCTTCGGAAGACTGCAGGTTTATTTTAACAAATGTTTAATTGTAAGCAACAACAAAAACAAAACCACCACTATGGTGTTTTGTGTTGTTTTGTATTTTATGTTGCTTGGGGAAAAAAGACATAAAAATACCTTTTCAGAAAACATGATGGATCTATACCAGGAGGATGAAATTACAGAACTTGAAACATATGATCTAGCTAAAGTCCTTCTCCTTAACTCACTCATCACTCAGGAAGCTGCCTCAATAGCAATCTAAAATTGACCATTTCAGGAAAAGCAAACCTCAGCCTTCTCCAGAGGGTCCAATCTGGGTTGTGGTCACTATTTTACTACCAGTAATTTTAAATCTTCTTGGAAACATTACCTTTCTAATTTACTGTAAATTTTGACGGATCTGTGAAACCACACTTGAGATGTTGGTAAACAAGATAGATATGTAGAGTATGGATTGAAAGGAAAACAAGCAGTACTAAATAAAACTTAAAAAAAAAAAAAAAAGATTGCAGCGCAAACCTGAAAATCATCTGGCTCAAGTTGCTTCATGAATTGCCATCCAGCAGAAAGTCCATCGATGGTGGGTTTTTTTTTTTTTTTGGTTTTGTGTTGTTTTATGTTTACCTGTGGACCTTTCAACAAGTTATTACAGGACCTAATGCCACTGGAAAGTCATAAATGGTGACACTTCAAGAGAAAATAGGATCTCCTCATATTTACCCCTCAGAAATGTAGGGGCCCAAGGGGGTCATCCAGGGAGACCAAGTAGGCAAAGTTGTAGCACTTGTCAAAGTATTTTTCTTCTTAAATAAGGATCTGTCTCACAGTCTTCTTAAGAAGTTGGAATATTGCTGATTCTCTAGGGCAGTTCTGACTTTATTTATAAAGTAAAGGATGTTCCATACCAGGACCCTTCTTAGTTGATAAACAGAAAACAAAACACAACCAAGTCTCATCACTGTGACCTGGAAGGGTCAAATGAGTTTCCCTGTGGTTGGTTTTATAATAGAAAGTCTAGGTTTAAAAAAAGCTAAAAAATCTCAATAGATATTTGTTAACTATTTATTGTGGAGCAATTCAATAGGCTTGGAAAATACTTTACTTTAGTGTGGCAGCCATTATCACTGATAGTTTTTTCCACATAGAACGACACTAGAAGATATTTTATTAAAATATAAGAAAAACAAAAAAAAGGTGATAGATCCTTCTTGACTATAAAACTTTAACAGAGGAGGTTTTTAAAATATCCCATTTCAATACATAGTTACCAACTAGTTATAGAAACTTCCAGTTAAAAGTGGTAGAATGAACACATGCATTTACTTTCACTCCTTTCTAACCCTCTACTAAATCAACAGTAAAGATATATATCTATATATCTTTAAAATTGTGAACCTACAAGGACAAAACAAAAAAAGGACCAATCTACAAGTTCTAATAGCTGAATAACAAAAATTTCAAAAGAGAGAATGAATAGGGACAATGAAATGTAAAAAATCATTAAATAAATGATTCAAGATCATTTCCTGTAACTGAAAGTCATCAGTTTCCAGAAAGAATGGGCTTGCACAGTGCCTTGAAAATAGATAATAGCACCATACCAAGGCATGTCACTGTAAAGTTTCAGAATATGATGGATAGAGAGAGGAGTCAAATGAATTCCAGAGAGTAACAACAACAACAATGATGATGTCATACAAGAAACAAGAATCAGACTGGCTTCAGACCTCTGCACCCAACACCAGATAGTAGAAGATAATAGAGCAATACTTGCAAAATCTGAGGAAGAATGATTTCTGGTTTATGGTTCTATATCGACCAAACTTTCAATTAAATGTAGAAATAGCGTAAGTTCATTTAGTGACAGATAACTTCTCAAGAATTTACCTTTCAAAAATTATTGAAGTTATGGAATTATGTGATCTACAAAACAAGTAAATCAAAAGCAATACAACACATTAAATCCAGAAGTTGAGCAATCTAACATAAGAGATAGACAAACATAATCCTAAAAAGGAAGAAATAAACTCCCAGGATGCGAGCTGTACAGCAGGTCTGGAGAGCAACCACAGCAAAAGGGAGCTGGTCAAAAGGCTCTGAGAGATTTATTTAATCAGTAACATTGACCAAATACCTAATGAATCTGAGTATATTAAGATTTTTTCAACTGCAGGATAGTTTAGATATGTTAGTGATGAGTGTTAAGAAACTTAAGCAATGAAACACAATCATTAATATCTTAGGAAAAATAAATGTCAACAACAAAAATAACAAAATTAGAAAAATATAAAAGTAATAAACTACATGACTCAACTGTGCATAGTATTTAGTCATAACAATGTAAGCACTGGGTATTGATCTAGCCAAAATTATGACTTTTCTCTATTGCCATGAGAGGGCTGAGGAAATGTATATATGTGTAAAGGAAATGGAGAGAAATAAAGTTGCCTCAAAAGTAATGTCAATAAATCAAGCCACAAATGTAAAAAGCTGGAGTAGCGTGTTATACCAGTTATTTAAAGATATGAAGATAAACACCAAAAGAACAAGCTAAAAGATTAAAAGTGTTCTGAGAGCTGGAATTTGGGGAAGGGGTGTTGGTCTAGAAGACTTATTATTTGTCCTAGCATAGAACTAGCTACTTGCCTTTAAACCATGTGTCTATACAACCTTAAAATATTTTTTTTTTTTTTTTTTTTTTTTTTTTTTCTGGAGTCCAGCATAGCATGTAGTTTTTTTTTTTTTTTTTTTTTTTTTTTTTTTTCTTTTTTTTTTTTTTATTGGTGTTCAATTTACTAACATACAGAATAACACCCAGTGCCCGTCACCCATTCACTCCCACCCCCCGCCCTCCTCCCCTTCTACCACCCCTAGTTCGTTTCCCAGAGTTAGCAGTCTTTATGTTCTGTCTCCCTTTCTGATATTTCCCACACATTTCTTCTCCCTTCCCTTATTTTCCCTTTCACTATTATTTATATTCCCCAAATGAATGAGAACATATAATGTTTGTCCTTCTCCGACTGACTTACTTCACTCAGCATAATACCCTCCAGTTCCATCCACGTTGAAGCAAATGGTGGGTATTTGTCATTTCTAATAGCTGAGTAATATTCCATTGTATACATAAACCACATCTTCTTTATCCATTCATCTTTCGTTGGACACCGAGGCTCCTTCCACAGTTTGGCTATCGTGGCCATTGCTGCTAGAAACATCGGGGTGCAGGTGTCCCAGCGTTTCATTGCATTTGTATCTTTGGGGTAAATCCCCAACAGTGCAATTGCTGGGTCGTAGGGCAGGTATATTTTTAACTGTTTGAGGAACCTCCACACAGTTTTCCAGAGTGGCTGCACCAGTTCACATTCCCACCAACAGTGTAAGAGGGTTCCCTTTTCTCCACATCCTCTCCAACATTTGTTGTTTCCTGCCTTGTTAATTTTTCCCATTCTCACTGGTGTGAGGTGGTATCTCATTGTGGTTTTGATTTGTATTTCCCTGATGGCAAGTGATGCAGAGCATTTTCTCATGTGCATGTTGGCCATGTCTATGTCTTCTTCTGTGAGATTTCTGTTCATGTCTTTTGCCCATTTCATGATTGGATTGTTTGTTTCTTTGGTGTTGAGTTTAATAAGTTCTTTATAGATCTTGGAAACTAGCCCTTTATCTGATATGTCATTTGCAAATATCTTCTCCCATTCTGTAGGTTGTCTTTGAGTTTTGTTGACTGTATCCTTTGCTGTGCAAAAGCTTCTTATCTTGATGAAGTCCCAATAGTTCATTTTTGCTTTTGTTTCTTTTGCCTTCGTGGATGTATCTTGCAAGAAGTTACTATGGCCGAGTTCAAAAAGGGTGTTGCCTGTGTTCTTCTCTAGGATTTTGATGGAATCTTGTCTCACATTTAGATCTTTCATCCATTTTGAGTTTATCCTTGTGTATGGTGAAAGAGAGTGGTCTAGTTTCATTCTTCTGCATGTGGATGTCCAATTTTCCCAGCACCATTTATTGAAGAGACTGTCTTTCTTCCAATGGATAGTCTTTCCTCCTTTATCGAATATTAGCTGCCCATAAAGTTCAGGGTCCACTTCTGGATTCTCTATTCTGTTCCACTGATCTATGTGTCTGTTTTTGTGCCAGTACCACACTGTCTTGATGACCACAGCTTTGTAGTACAACCTGAAATCTGGCATTGTGATGCCCCCAGATATGGTTTTCTTTTTTAAAATTCCCCTGGCTATTCGGGGTCTTTTCTGATTCCACACAAATCTTAAAATAATTTGTTCTAACTCTCTGAAGAAAGTCCATGGTATTTTGATAGGGATTGTATTAAACGTGTATATTGCCCTGGGTAACATTGACATTTTCACAATATTAATTCTGCCAATCCATGAGCATGGAATATTTTTCCATCTCTTTGTGTCTTCCTCAATTTCTTTCAGAAGTGTTCTATAGTTTTGAGGGTATAGATCCTTTACATCTTTGGTGAGGTTTATTCCTAGGTATCTTATGCTTTTGGGTGCAATTGTAAATGGGATTGACTCCTTAATTTCTCTTTCTTCAGTCTCATTGTTAGTGTATAGAAATGCCACTGACTTCTGGGCATTGATTTTGTATCCTGCCACGCTACCGAATTGCTGTATGAGTTCTAGCAATCTTGGGGTGGAGACTTTTGGGTTTTCTATGTAGAGTATCATGTCATCGGCGAAGAGGGAGAGTTTGACTTCTTCTTTGCCAATTTGAATGCCTTTAATGTCTTTTTGTTGTCTGATTGCTGAGGCTAGGACTTCCAGTACTATGTTGAATAGCAGTGGTGAGAGTGGACATCCCTGTCTTGTTCCTGATCTTAGGGGAAAGGCTCCCAGTGCTTCCCCATTGAGAATGATATTTGCTGTGGGCTTTTCATAGATGGCTTTTAAGATGTCGAGGAATGTTCCCTCTATCCCTATACTCTGAAGAGTTTTGATCAAGAATGGATGCTGTATTTTGTCAAATGCTTTCTCTGCATCTAATGAGAGGATCATATGGTTCTTGGTTTTTCTCTTGCTGATATGATGAATCACATTGATTGTTTTACGGGTGTTGAACCAGCCTTGTGTCCCAGGGATAAATCCGACTTGGTCATGGTGAATAATTTTCTTAATGTACTGTTGGATCCTATTGGCCAGTATCTTGTTGAGAATTTTTGCATCCATGTTCATCAGGGATATTGGTCTGTAATTCTCCTTTTTGGCGGGGTCTTTGTCTGGCTTTGGAATTAAGGTGATGCTGGCTTCATAGAACGAATTTGGAAGTACTCCATCTCTTTCTATCTTTCCAAACAGCTTTAGGAGAATAGGTATGATTTCTTCTTTAAACGTTTGATAAAATTCTCCTGGGAAGCCATCTGGCCCTGGACTCTTGTGTCTTGGGAGGTTTTTGATGACTGCTTCAATTTCCTCCCTGGTTATTGGCCTGTTCAGGTTTTCTATTTCTTCCTGTTCCAGTTTTGGTAGTTTGTGGCTTTCCAGGAATGCGTCCATTTCTTCTAGATTGCCTAATTTATTGGCGTATAGCTGTTCATAATAGGTTTTTAAAATCGTTTGTATTTCCTTGGTGTTGGTAGTGATCTCTCCTTTCTCATTCATGATTTTATTAATTTGAGTCTTCTCTCTCTTCTTTTTAATAAGGCTGGCTAATGGTTTATCTATCTTATTAATTCTTTCAAAGAACCAACTCCTGGTTCTGTTGATCTGTTCCACAGTTCTTCTGGTCTCGATTTCGTTGAGTTCTGCTCGAATCTTTATTAGCTCCCTTCTTCTCTTGGGTGTAGGATCTATTTGCTGTTTTTTCTCTAGCTCCTTTATGTGTAAGGTTAGCTTTTGTATTTGAGTTCTTTCCAGTTTTTGAATGGATGCTTGTATTGCGATGTATTTCCCCCTTAGGACTGCTTTTGCTGCATCCCAAAGATTTTGAACGGTTGTATCTTCATTCTCATTAGTTTCCATGAATCTTTTTAATTCTTCCTTAATTTCCTGGTTGACCCTTTTATCTTTTAGCAGGATGGTCCTTAACCTCCATGTGTTTGAGGTCCTTCCAAACTTCTTGTTGTGATTTAGTTCTAATTTCAAGGCATTATGGTCCGAGAATATGCAGGGGACAATCCCAATCTTTTGGTATCGGTTCAGACCCGATTTGTGACCCAATATGTGGTCTATTCTGGAGAAAGTTCCATGTGCACTTGAGAAGAATGTGTATTCAGTTGAGTTTGGATGTAAAGTTCTGTAGATATCTGTGAAATCCATCTGGTCCAGTGTATCATTTAAAGCTCTCGTTTCTTTGGAGATGTTTTGCTTAGAAGACCTATCGAGTATAGAAAGAGCTAGATTGAAGTCACCAAGTATAAGTGTATTATTATCTAAGTATTTCTTCACTTTGGTTAATAATTGATTTATATATTTGGCAGCTCCCACATTTGGAGCATATATATTGAGGATTGTTAAGTCCTCTTGTTGAATAGATCCTTTAAGTATGATATAGTGTCCCTCTTCATCTCTCACTACAGTCTTTGGGGTAAATTTTAGTTTATCTGATATAAGGATGGCTACCCCTGCTTTCTTTTGAGGACCATTCGAATGGTAAATGTTTCTCCAACCTTTTATTTTCAGGCTGTAGGTGTCCTTCTGTCTAAAATGAGTCTCTTGTAGACAGCAAATAGATGGGTCCTGCTTTTTTATCCAGTCTGAAACCCTGCGCCTTTTGATGGGGTCATTAAGCCCGTTCACATTCAGAGTTACTATTGAGAGATATGAGTTTAGTGTCATCATGATATCTATTCAGTCTTTGTTTTTGTGGACTGTTCCACTGAACTTCTTCTTAAAGGGGAATTTTAAGAGGCCCCCTTAAAATTTCTTGCAGAGCTGGTTTGGAGGTCACATATTCTTTTAGTTGCTGCCTGTCTTGGAAGCTCTTTATCTCTCCTTCCATTTTGAATGAGAGCCTTGCTGGATAAAGTATTCTTGGTTGCATGTTCTTTTCATTTAGGACCCTGAATATATCCTGCCAGCCCTTTCTGGCCTGCCAGGTCTCTGTGGAGAGGTCTGCTGTTACCCTAATACTCCTCCCCATAAAAGTCAGGGATTTCTTGTCTCTTGCTGCTTTAAGGATCTTCTCCTTATCTTTGGAATTTGCAAGCTTCACAATTAAATGTCGAGGTGTTGAACGGTTTTTATTGATTTTAGGGGGGGATCTCTCTATTTCCTGGATCTGAATGCCTGTTTCCCTTCCCAGATTAGGAAAGTTTTCAGCTAGAATTTGTTCAAATACATATTCTGGCCCTCTGTCCCTTTCGGCGCCCTCGGGAACCCCAATTAAACGTAGGTTTTTCTTCCTCAGGCTGTCGTTTATTTCCCTTAATCTATCTTCATGGTCTTTTAATTGTTTGTCTCTTTTTTCCTCAGTTTCCCTCTTTGCTGTCAACTTGTCTTCTAGGTCACTCACTCGTTCTTCCACCTCGTTAACCCTCGTCGTTAGGACTTCTAGTTTGGATTGCATCTCATTCAATTGGTTTTTAATTTCTGCCTGATTAGCTCTAAATTCTGCAGTCATGAAGTCTCTTGAGTCCTTTATACTTTTTTCTAGAGCCACCAGTAGCTGTATAATAGTGCTTCTGAATTGGCTTTCTGACATTGAATTGTAATCCAGATTTTGTAACTCTGTGGGAGAGAGGACTGTTTCTGATTCTTTCTTTTGAGGTGAGGTTTTCCTTCTAGTCATTTTGCTCAGTGCAGAGTGGCCAAAAGCAAGTTGTATTGGGAAAAAGAGAAAAAGAGAGGAGAGAAAGAAGGAAAGAAAAGAGAAAGAGAAAAAAAAAGGGAAGAAAAAGAAAAAAAAAACGAAAAAAAAAAAAAAAGAAGAAAAAGAGAAAGAAAAAGAAAGGAGAAAAAAAGGGGGTGGGGGAAGGAAACAAATCAAAAAGCAAAACAAAACAAAACAAAACAAAACCAAAAAAAAAAAAAAAAAAAAAAAAGAACCACAGGGGAGTATCTTCTGATTCTGTGTACTTTAAGTCCCTTGGCTTCTCCTGGAAGTTGTCCGTCTAGCTGATCTTCTGGGGGAGGGGCCTGTTGTGCTGATTTTCAGGTGTTAGCAGTTGGGGGAGCTGCTGTGCCCCTGCCTGGTGCAGGGCTCAGTGGGGGTTGTTTACCCCGTGAGGCCGCAGGAGGAACAGCCCCAGTGGCGGGGCAGCTCTGGAAACCTGGATTCAGCTCCGGCAGGAACTCCGTCTGCAGGGCCTGGAGGCTCCGGGGCGGGGCCGCTGATGTGCTCAGCTGGGGCAGGAGCGTCCTTGCTGTCCTGGGCCCTCCCGGCCTCTGCCTGTCCTGGGGGAGGCGGGATCCTGGGCTGTGTCCCGGCGCCCTGTGCTCCGGAGCCTGCGCTGGTGGATTCGCGCTCCCGGGCCGCGCAACCGCCTCCGCGGAGCCGCCGCCCGAGCCCCTCCGAGCTGCTCCTGGAACCGCGCAGCCCCCTCCGCACGGAGCCTCTTCCTCTGCCCGAGCCCCTCCGAGCTGCTCCCGGGGCCCCGCAGCCCCCTCCGCGGAGCCGCCCCCGATCCCCTTCAGCTGCTCCGGGTCCCGCCGGGTCCCGCCGTGCGCGCTGCAGCCCTTAGGGAGCTCGGGGCACTCTCCTGGGCGCGCAGTTGCTCTGTTACTGTCCCCGGGAGCCCGAGGGCCTCCTCGCCCTCCTGGTCCTGCTGCAACTCCCCACGAGCCCCTTTCCGCCCGGGAAGGTCGGTGCAGCTCCTGCGTCTCCGGGACGGGGCTCTCCTGTCCTGGGGACACTCGCCCCGGCCTCAGCCCGGCTCCTCGCGGGCCCCTCCCCCTTGGAGGCCTTTGTTCCTTTATTCCTTTTTCCCCGTCTTCCTACCTTGATAGATGCGCGAACTCTTCTCACTGTAGCATTCCAGCTGGTCTCTCTTTAAATCTCAGGCCGAATTCATAGATTTTCAGGATAATTTGAAGGTTTTCTAGGTAGTTTGGTGGAGACAGGTGATTTGGGGACCCTACTCTTCCGCCATCTTGCCAGAATGCACCCCAACCTTAAAATATTAACTAAAAGAACTTGCCAGCAGTTTTGCTAATGCCAAATTCATGATAAAACCATTCCAAATTTACTTTAAAATCTACAAGCATTTCCTGAAATTATGAATTCATACTTTTAATAATACATTTATCATCAATACTAATGCTACTTGATTATTAACAAAATTATGCTCATTTTAGGGAAATATTTTTTATATAATTATAACTAGAATTGCTAACATGATAATCATGTAATCATCTAGGCTTATTATTAAACCCTAGAAATAATAGCATTATTATGTGAAAATAAATGTCATAAACCATCACTCAATCTGAAGCCACAAATACAAATCCATTCATTCACATTTTAGATAGAAACATAGTTGGATATATAATATCTTGCAGCTTTAGAGTTCAAGAGTTCTAATTTCTTCTTTACAAAGGTGGCTACATGGGGACTCCTGGGTGGCTCAGTGGTTGAGCATCTGCCTTTGTCTCAGGGCATGATTCCAGTCCTGGGATCGAGTCCCACATCAGGCTCCCTATATGGACTCTGCACCTCCCTGTGCCTGTGTCTCTGCTTCTCTCTCTCTCTGTATCTCATGAATAAATAGCTAAAATCATTAATAAAAGGAGGCTACATGTATGTTGAAGAAACAAGTAGTCTGAAAAAATTTATTGGACACTGATAAAGGCTCTAATAAAACACTGTATTTTCATTCTTACCTTACAAATGAAAAATTTAGGTAGCTAGAAATTAAAAGCTTTAGGTAGCCCAGAACATCCAAATTTACCCCACTAACCAGTGGCTATGCTAAGATACAAGTGTTCTTTCGGAGATTAGGAGTCTATATGAGCACTGAGAAGTATGAGCTTGGTCATTACCACCTTCTTGAGGCTTGCCCCTTAATTGTCAGTTAACTGTGACAATATTATTTTGAACAAAACCCCTTTAGGTAAAATGGTCATAATCTTGCCTATCTAATTAAAGACTTCCACCAAATTAATATAATCCTTATGTAATACAATACAATTCATTTACATTATCTTTTCTCTAAAAAATCCTAAGATATTCTAATATGGCTTTTTATACCAATATGATTCACATGACCTAGATAGAGTCTCATCTAAATCTGGTATCTGGTTTTTGTTTCAGTGTTTAATTCTGGGAATGAAACCTTTAAAAGCTAACTCTGAGGAATTGTTGGAATTTATCAATATAATGAAAGTGGGACTTAACCAGATCCAGTGATTTTTCTTTGTCCAAACACTCAACTTGATTATTTCTAGATTTTGATTCATCTATCCAACACATCTATTGAATGCTTGCAATGTGAAAAATGCTAGTGATAGTCTAATTGATAAGTTTCATTACTTAGAGAAGAGTAAAGTAATTATTTATTGAATGCCCTCTGTGTGCAAGGAACATTATATATATATTATCTGATTTAATTTGTATGAACAACTATAATGCAGGTATTATATCTCAGTTTTAAAAATAAGAAAACTGATGGGGTGCCTGGGTGGCTCAGTTGTATAAGCATCAGACTCTTGGTTTCAGCTCAGGTCATGATCTCAGGGTCATGGGATCAAGCCCTGAGTAAGGCTCCAGCAGAGCTCCAGGGCTCCAGGGCTCCAGGGCTCCAGGGCTCCAGAGCTCCGAGCTCAGCGTGGAGTCCCTTTACATTCTTTCTCTCACACTCTGCCCTTACCCACGCTCATGCTATCTTCACCTCTCTCTAAAATAAATAAATAAAGTCTTTAAAAAATAAGTAAAAATAAGAAAACTTTTAATCCCAGATGTTAACTTGTTTAAAGTCACAGAGCTAGTAGGAGGAATTTGTATCTGTGTCTAATATGCATTTACTTATTGAATATCTACTGAATGCTAAGTTTTATATTAAAAAGCTAAAAACACAATTAGCACTATTGAACTACACGTTTAAAAGTGGTTAAAATGGTTTAAAGTGTCAAATTGTATATTTACATATGTGCAGTATTTTGCATACTAATTATACCTTAATAAAGCTGTTTTTAAAAAGCTAAATGTAAAAACGTTAAAATGTCTTTTAAAAGTCCCTATATTTTACCTTGGTTCATATGTCTTATATATGGATATTTTAGGAACTCTTTTGATTTAGGAACTATTAGACTGTTTCAGAGGTAACAATAAACCAAAAATATCAAAGATGCAGCATGATGATAATTTTGTCTCTTAACTGTGGTCTCTTACTTTGCAGATGAATAAAAACACTGAGATTTTGGAGATGACTAAAAGATTTTAAGAATTAAGGAGATGGCATTGATTTATAAAGATGATAGAGAAGTTCTTGAAAAGAAGCAATCCATTAGGGATTGAAAGAATGAAAACAAAAAAGAGGATGGATGTTTTTTAACTGAGGTTAAAATAAATTACTCTCTAGGGGGAATGACATCACTTAGGTAAGATTACCCAAATGATTAAAGAGTTGAGAAATACCCCATTGAGAAAGGGCTAAACCATCTGAGATAGCTTAGTGTAAAAAGTGGAAACTATAAAATTATATATTAGTGAATAGTTTTGGGATTCATACAGGGTTATTATCTAAAAGGATTTTTTTGCCTTCATGACGTCTGGACATAAAGAATTCACTGATGATATAGCAAAGGGAGTTTTTTTGCTAAATGTGATGGAGGTTATTAAAAACCGAATAAATTTACCAAGCAATGTTGCAGGCTGTCTTCAAGGGAGACTGTTGCATACATACTTTTTCCAGCCATCTGGAATAGTTTCTATGTGATACTATAGGATACCATGTGATGGGAAATAAATCAGGGTACCCGTTAAGTACCCTTCCAGCTTTCTAATTTAAGGCTCAATATGAACTTTCGCTTTGCTTCCTTTTTCAGAATTCTGTGACTGATGAGTCGAGCAGTAGGGTGTAAGGTACCAGATTTAGATGAGACTGCCAGCACTGGTCTGGGCCTTTCCAGCTCGTGGTGCGGTCCATGGGCAGCAGCCCCAGCATCACCTGGGAGCTTCTTAGGTATGTGAGCCCTTGGGTCAGAATCTGTCCTTTAGAAGATTCCCAGGTGATGCATAAGTACATTGAGGTCTGAGAAGCACTGTTCCAGCCGTTGTGTCTGTCCCTAGCATAAACTGTCTTTGCCTTTTCCTAAGCAATTGTCTCTCCAAACTGTTTCAAAAGATAATATGGAAGAAATAAAAACATTCTCCTTTGACTCAAATGATGATAGTGATGGATATACATTGAGTTTTATTGTCCAGTTTCTATTGTATTTGGGAAGTTATTCTCCAGGGAATCAAAACAGGAGACTCAAAGTTGTCTTCCTCAAAGGCATTAAAGAAAAAAAATCGCTTGGCCATCAGACTTACCATAATAAAAAGGGACAATTTAACATTGTGAAGAAAATTGAGGTTTGGTATAATGGTTTCTAGTTCATAGAAAATGAAAAGCACTGTTTTGTCTCTCTCTTTGTTTCTGTCCTAGCCTCTGTCTTCTCTTTCTCCCTCCCTCCCTTCCTCTGTCCCCTCTCTCATTGTGTGTTGTGTGTCCATGTGTGCACAGATGTGTGTTTGTATAACCAAAAAGTCTGGGAAACTTGTGCTGTTTTAACTTCAGCATCCTGGCTTTGTTTGAATCAAGATGGAAAGCAAGCTCTTTGGTTTTGAAGAACAATAGAAATTAAATCCAAGAAGTAAAGCTTTGTGAAATATGGTGCAAATCAACCACAAACATTTCAAAGGGCTCCACTATTAAGACAGCATGGATGTGGAGGAAACAACTGAATAACATTCCAGACTAAAATTAAAATCAACTATGTAAGAGGGCCTGGACTTTCACAATGATTATCTGAATTTTGAGTTTTTGTGAGGAAGACTAAAGATGCCTGGATTTTATTTTTTTTTTCCATTGGCCTTCCCAAATTTATTTTGAAAAAGTATTTTAAGCATTGTAGTTCACAGCTCTTTATATGACCTCTGTAAAATAAAATTACTGTAGGTGACTTATACTCTGCTTTTTCCCCCTTTACTTGTTTCAATGCCCTTGTAAAGAGAGAAATTTAGGTTGAAGGGAAATGAAATAATTGATGGTAAGCATCATTCTAAAGACAGCACATAATAGAGCTTAAAATATGGAACATTTTCCCTAAACTAATTTAGAAAATGATTACCACTAGAGTGGCCAAGTTAACTCAAACTCATTTAGGCCAATTTGTTGTCTCTGAATGAAGCATGAACTCTGTAGAAGGGGAAGCCTGTTGTAATTTTGCAGTGTTTAAATTTTTCATTAAAATAGCTAAGGCTCTACTCTAAGCATCTCCGTTTCTAGAAGTGACCTTTCTTTTATCAGTTTATAAACTAACAGAGAAGAAATACCTCCCATATGATGCTGTACATTTGTCTTGTACTTCTGCAGTAATTAGTGAGGTTTGTGGATGAATTATGCCATTTAACATCTGTTATTAACTATAACCACATTTATTGCCTCATAACAATATCATTACAAGGAAAGCTGTGCAGATGAGAAGCATTTTTGTAAACCCTAATAAGTGTACAATGTGTGTGTAAATATTTACTTTTCCATAATTCTCTCACTGTTTAATTGTGACTCTGCATTCAGCCATTTTAATTAGGTTGAATTTCCAGCCGTTTAGCATTTAGATATTTAAGTGTAATGCTTTGTTGATGATTTTTTTTTCTTTTAATCTATACTACACGTTAAAGAAGCTCGGTCTGTGCAATCAGAGCTTTAAACAGGAATTAGGTGAAAAGAATGCTAGCAATGGGATCACAATCTATTCTGGGGCTCTTGGCTACTGTAGATTTCAGTGACTTGCCAAAGTATTTCTTTAAAATGATGATACCACTTGTCAAAATGGGAAAATATATGAAGCTTAACATTAGTATTTTTATGAGGAGCTCGAGTCACTTTTCTTACCTTACTTGCATCTTTAGGTATAAAGGAAACAGCTTAATTAGAAGGTGAAGTGGGGATGTAGCTTTAGGCACCTGGCTAGGGTGAAAATAGAAGCAAATTATGGGATGAAAGAGACCCTCATCTTTGAGCATTGGTAGTCCTGTTGGAGGAAGAAATGCTCAATTCCCTCCTTCAGTATCCAGAGAGGGCCCTCTGGGTTTGTAGTGCATACAGATGTACTTAGAGAGTGTGTGTTCTAGTCCTGGGATGTTGTACTTCTTAGGAGTAGAAATGTGAGTCGTTTGATGCATCCTGAACTACTCTCTGGTGGTGGTGGTAACATGGTGAAAGATGGTTAGGAGGCCAGGGTGGAGCAATGCATAATGGAGAAAACCTGATTCAGAGCAGGACATGTGTTCACATCCTTTGTGAGAACAGTAGCTGAAGCCCTCTGCCACCTGTGGAGAAAAACAGCAATAGCAATAAGACCTAACACATATATACCACTGATGACGTGTATGCCAAGCACTCTTTTAAGTGCCGTACATATATTTGTTCTCTTAATCCCCATGACATGAGGTGAGTTGTATCATCATTGCTATATGCATCATCAGCATCATCACCATTATCACCATCTTTCAGATGAGGAAAGGGGCACAGAAAGATTGAATGACTTATCCAAAGTCACAGAGCTAATAGGCCATAGAACCAAGATTCAAGCCCGGAGTATCTGGCTCCAGAGTCTGTGCTAATAAACACTGTTCTCTATTGCTTGCCCTGATGACTATGTGAATAACTCATATTCCTTCTTGAGTCATTGCCATGTGACACACCCTGCGTTAAAACTTTTTCATGTGTTAACTTACTAGATCCTCATAAAAATACTGCAAGATCAAGATGGGTATGGTTTTGTTCATTTTCCAGGTATGAGGACTCCAGTGAGTGAGTAGGAGAACCAGTTCTTGGACTGTGGCCGGAGTCTACCTGCAGGTTGGCTTTAATGGCAACAAGACTTAGTCCACAAATCTTTCTTTGGGGAATGTGGTCCCACATATGGGAAGCTATTGCAGCAGTAAGTACAGGAGAGGAGAAACTGGAGTGGAAGCTTGCTGGGCACACTGTAGATGGTATCACAGGCCTAGGAAGCCACAAGACAGGGCCTGGAAACATACTGCTATGTGGACAACTGTCCAGGGGAGTATAATGGAATCTCCCAAGTACTTCCAGAGGACAGAAGGAACTTGAGGAAGGACCAGATTATGCTGATTACAATGATAGAATTTGGATCCAGCAATTTAGATCTGGTTTTAGTTGTTTTCACAATTAGTAACCACATGTCTTGATTTGTAACCTTTCAAATTCTGGGAAAATACTTCTAACAGTTACATTGTTGGGTCATTTGTAATATTACCACCCTTACCCCACCCCAAATTCTTATGCAGTGAAAACCAGACCCAGTATTTGGTAATGAGGCCAGGGAAGGAAAAAAGGAGGTGGCCAGGAAACCAGATTGCGACTAAGCACTATAAAGTAAGAGTAGAGAACAATCTAGTTGACCTTTTCCCAGACCCTTGGAGCAAGAGTGAGTAGCTGAAGTTATGGACAAAACCACTTCTGTGGTTAAAACTGCTGCAGCTCTTGGGAGAATCTCAACAGGCAAGAATGAAAGTTTTATTCTTTTGGTAGAGAGTCTGAGCACTTTGAACCAAGAGGCAGCTGGGGAGTTGACACAAACAGAAGAATATATTCTTGATGGGTAGAAGAGGAAGGAGGTCATTGCAAGGCAATGATTGCCAGGATGGCAAGAAGGGGGCTTCTCAGTGGAAACAAAGTTTGGGAGTAGTCTCCAAGTTTAGTTCATTGGTCTATTGAATTCTTCACAATGCAACATAAAATAGTTTCAGATGCTCTCTGGGTCTGGAGCTCAAGTTTGGATCACTGTTAACAGTATTGTGAGTCCTTGGGGGCCTTTAGAGGGGAAGATGCAAAAAGGAAAGGACTTATAGTAATAATATGTAGATCTTCAACAACCATTTGGATAATGGAGCAAAGGAAGAAGAAAAAAAGGTCAGCAATAATTGCACATTTATATGCTTAAAAGAAAACTCAGGAGAGGGAGCTTATGTTGGCAAAGAGACATCATGTTCTGATTTGTATATGGTAAATTTAATGGGTCTCACATTGTGTGATTTTTCTCCCCCAGGGAAAAGCCTATCTATGTGGGCTTTTCCATTCAGTTTGATATCATCGTGCTGATGTTCTGACTGTAAACATCAGGGAATAAGATTGCTGTCACCTGGGCCAACCAAAAACTGATTACCAGAAATAAGCATTGTTCAGTCTGATGCCTGACTTCAGACAGTAGCCTCTTATCCACAGTATCTTTAAGGGCTTCTTTTGTGAATAGTGAAAATTCAAGGCCAATCTGTAAAATTAGCTTCTATTACCACATCAAAGTTGTACTTTCATTAAATTAGAAGGCATGAAAACTGTCTCCTGCCAAGATCTCAGTTCTTAAGAGAAAAATTCAAACCTTCCAATATTTCCTCATTCTTCCAGGTCATCAAAAATCATTAATATCAACTCCATGACCCCATATCCTCTTCTAAGCAGATACTGTCTTAACAGGCCTCCTCGGCCATTACTAGTACCGATGCTTATATTTATTGGTCTATTAAAATATTAGGTTGATGCTTGTGCATTGTCTCTAGACCCACATAGCATCATCGAGCAGAAGGAATCTAACAAGAGTGGTGAGTAATGTCCCAGTTTTAAAAATCAGAATCCCCAAGTTCAATTGAGATACAATGGCCCCACAAGACTACTTGTAGGTAGCATAACCAGGACTGAAATTGGTTTTCTGATCCCTAGACTGATGATTTTTTCACTTTTCCACTTTCAGATCCAACTCCAAAGCTCAAGAACCATTGAAACTGTAAAGACAAAGGCAATCTTGTACCTCTCTGCAAGAAGATACGCAATTCCCAAATTAACTCAGATATAATGTAGGAAGACTTCCACTTATCCTCGAGGTGAGGAAGTTTTTACACTTCACCCGGAGAGATTGAAAAACACTAGACTTCACTAACAGCTCTTCATAACTTCTACACAAATCATGTGAGCCTGTTTCTAAGAATACTTGTATCTAACAGTCACACTTGATTTCCTCCTCTCATAAGTAGAGAGGCTTTCTTTGGTAATCCTCAAATCACTTTGCTTCCCACTCTTAGAAGTCATGAGCAGGGCATTTATGGCCCCCATGACATAACTTACAGTTGAGAGCCACAGGGCAGCGATATGGTACTTCCCAGTCTCATGAACACTTTCCTTGGTTCTGGGGATGTCATTGACCTGACAATCTCACTTAAGAATAGCTCACCATCTTAATTTAACCTCCTTCTTCTTGCTTAGTTATGACAACCTGAGGCAACAACAAATTCTAGGGACTTGCCAGTAAGATGATTTTTATAAAGACGTGTTGTTCCTGATAATTGTTACAGTCGGCTAAATTAAATGAGACCCATTACCGATGTATTGACACCCTGAGTACTCCTAATAGTGGAGCCAGAAAAATGAATGATCTTGCAAATGGTCCCTCTTTCCTAGTAGGTAAGAATATAAAAATAAATATGTTTTTCCCAATAGTTAATTTTTTTGTTCCTCTGGAGATCAGTGTCCGCTTACATTTACTTACCTAAAGAGATCAAGGCTAGGAATTTTCTAGAGGCAAGTCATATACTTTGATTCATAAACTTCTGAGAAAAGCTTGAACATTTGACACATTGAAGGTAAACTCAAAGGCTACTGAGAAATCTTACCTTGACTGAGCCATATAATGGGAAATCTATTGGCTCTGACAGACACATGCTCAAGTGTATTCCAAAGCTGAAAATGTGGGCATGTTATTCTCTTTCTAAGAACTTTCCACATCTTAATATCATCTACAGAGTAAAACAACCTGCATAGCATCATTTTAATAATCTGGGCTCTACCCACCAATCTGTTTACCTGCATCTCTTGTCATTGCCTTTCCTCAACCTCCTGTATCTAACCATTTCTAATTCTCTGACTACCCTAAACCACATAGGCTTCTCTGTGTCTTGTGTTATGCTTGCCACCTGGAATGACCTTCTCTTCCTCTTGGTCAACTGGAAAACACTTACTCTTGTTTCTAAATGCATCTCAAGTGACACCTGCTTTGTTTAGTTTCCCTGTCTTTTCCAAGTCATGTAGATTTCTGCTCTATGCTCCAAGGGACAGCTCTACCCTTGTCACCATCATCATCATCATCCTGCATTGGGTTTATCTCTTTCCTGGCTGTCTGCATACTAAAATGCAATCCCCCTGAAGAGCAAATATGATGTGGGAGAGCAAATGATTGCATTTTGCTACCAAAATGCTTTACTCTATATACAGACTCAGAGGTGGGAGAGTTTAAGTAGTAAATGAATCTCATGTGCATTTTTTTCCTTCAGTAAAAGGTTTTGTGTCTTCAATAAATCTCTTCTCTTTGAGGTGGGCATTAATTTGAGATGCATATTGAACTCAAAGCACTTTACCTACACCTCTGATTATCCTCCTAAGTCTCTATCCCTCCCTGTTCATGCCAACTCCTCCCTTAAGTGGGGACAGTTGAAAGTGTTTTTACAACCTCAGATAAACAATTAGGACCAGCTAAGATTCATAAACTCCCCAAACAACCAAAAAATACAGGTAAGAGCATGCTTATAGACACATGGATCCTAAATACACTTTAAAATAATTTTTCTCTTTGTTTCCCTCTCTCTTGCATTTTTGGCATTGGTCCAAACTCCTTTTTAAAATACTTGATCTGTTAAGCCCTCAAATAATGCTAAAACTTGTCTCGCTTCAATCTGTTGCAGTTTCCTTTCTCATGACATTATAAGAATCAACTACATTTTCAAGAGTCCAGAATGTTGCAGCTGAAGAAGCACTCTCATATTTGAAGAAAGCATAATCAAAATTCTTTCCCCATATGCTACCATTTCAACAGGCTATTTTTTCACCCTTAGAAATTTATAGTATCAGAATTCCTCAAAAAGTTAAAGAGTAGAAAATTAAACCCAGAATGATCTTATAACTACCTTGCAGAGGAATTACCTCTTGTCCAAATTCCACTCTAGGGTCCCTGGATTCTCCCACACCCAGTTCTGTGCCTGAGCCTGGATCAAGCTAAAAGAATCACTGTTTAAAAAGGATATAAGTTTCTATTTTCATCCTATTCAACATGTGGTCTGAGATGCATATTGGAGAACAGGTTTTTTTTTCTTATGATATTTAAAATTCTCTTGATACCATCTGGAAACAGGTTTCCTTTAACAGTGTCAGTCTATCCCCACATTTCTCTAGTTCTTGCTTCTCGTCTCCCGATATTTCTTGGTTGTGGTTGCAGAGACTTTTTTTCCATTGCACACCTTGGTGAGCTCTTCCTCGCGTTCTTGAGGTGAGGTTTGAGGAGAGGATGGATTTCACCTCTTTGGCGGTCTCCCTCCTCTGCCCTGACCCCTTCAGTTCCCACTTCTCACCTCCCACATTTCTCTCCTTTCTAATCACCTCTTCTCAGGTTCTTTTGCAGGATGTCCTGGCAGTATACTAACTTTCACCGTGACAAGTTGAACCTTTCATGCTTCTTGGGGAGCTTGCGCTCACACAGCTAACTATGATAACTTTTACATAATTGAATATCAACAAATCCTTGAATGAGGGAAGAATGAATGACTTTTACCAATTATGATTTTCTTTCTCTGGGCTGTCTGCCTCTGACTTTTCCTGTTTCCTGAAAGGTAATACCATGTCAGGATTGATAAGTCCTTTCTTTTGCATTTTTTTTTATTATGTACTTTTTTCTGGTAAAGTATCTTGATTGGTAGTCAGGAAAAATTCTCTAGTATAAAAGAGGTGTAAAAGAGGTGCTGATGTAGAAACAAATACACACAGCCCCAAGTATGCAGCCTGAGTGCGGAGTGATTCAACATTGAAGTGTTCTATGTCTATAAAATTAGCTCATTAGAAGGCTTTTATCTTGAGGCTATAATACCTCTAATTAGCATAACTTTGAAGTCTTCCTTCTATGAAGCTGCCCAAGTAAGTGATTCTCAGTCTTTGCATGTCGTTTTTCAGCCATGGCTTTATTATAAAGCAAGCTGACTGAAGCTTAGTCATAATTACAAAACTTTTGGTGGGTATAGCAAGAGACTTTGATATTTCTGCTTTACCATCTGAAGCAACTGAGGGCAGATGAGCTCATTATGAAGGAATGAACGTCAATGGCCATTATGAGGCTGTTACCATGAACGTCCTCTGAATGCCCTACACATCACTTTGGCATTGGGAGCAATGGGATTAATTTTAAGAAAGTCCACCGATTGAGGGAAACCTGTGGCTAGTGCGTGGGCTTGCCTGTCTCTGAATTCAGGGCATGACATTTCTACACATAAACATTCAATCAGGAACCTTGGAAAAGTTTTGGGGCAAATTTGCCCTGGGATTTCTGCCTCTGCATGATCTTCATCCAGAGCACTCAGAATGTACTCTGTAGTGGTGGCAGTTCATTGGAAGTGGAGAGTTTCAAAACTTTAAAGTAGTTGCAAAGACTAAACCCAGGAATGGTTTCTTTGCTTATCTCCTGTCATCCTTATGGCCCAAAAGCTAACCTCAATGAGAAATGCAAGACTCCTCCATCTTGGTATCCATCTATGGCTAGAGCGTGGAACACGTTTCATATAGAAATAAAGTAAATGAGGTGTGTGTGGTTGGAATGTGCAGTTATTGCTTCTCCTCGCTTGAAATCAGGTCCTTTGTGGGTGAGACTGGACCCAAGCTTTCAGTGTGCCTGCGAGACTATAGCAGCTTAAAATAAAAAATTGGAGATATGACTCACTTATACAAATATAAATCAGAGTCTGGTCAAAGCATGAATGCAAGTTCTCAGCTAGCCCTCATCACTGGCGGTACTGGAATTACCCAACCATGCAGTTCTGTACCAAACTAACACTTAATGTTTAGAACTGGAAATGATTGCCTGAACATTACTAACCAAGGTTAGACGAAGTAGTATACTCATTTCAGCATTTAGTATAAGAGCTGGGTAATGCCGGAGAAAATGACTGAAACTTTAGAAGGAAGCAATTAAAATAGGGTTGCAAGGAGGAGGGAAAGTTGCCTCAGTGTGGGGGAGTTAGATTTGAAATTCTTGTGCTATAATTTCAGCCTCAATCAGCCTCCTTGACAATTTTGTAGACAGACATAAATTCCTTTCAGACTTGTATCTTTTATCGCCTAGTTATTAACAGAGGGGAAAAACATATTTTTAAGAGCTATCCTCTAGAATTTATGGAAATAGACAATAATGTATTCATTATTTTCCTGTTTCCCACTGGGATCCCTATTTACCTAAACCTGTAGTTTGGAGAAAGGGTGGTGGGGGAGGGGAGAAATTAGCTAGTATTTTCCAAAATCAATTTTGTACTATAAAATGTAAGAGACAACCTCAGGAGAAGTCCATCCACTAGGAAGAGAGTAAATCCTTTCATTAATTCTCTATTCGTTGAGTGCCAGCCTTGGGTGTGGGATGTGAAGTTAGATGTGGCTTCATCCTATTCCATGAGAGATGGTGTGAAAGGAGGGTTCAAGTATTCACAGTATGAGTGCACGTAGCAGAATATTTCACCTGGGCTGGAGATCCAGAGGCTTCTCTGAGGAAGCTGGGATCTCAGGGAAGGATAACAATTAGGGGACCAGGGATAGTGTGGGAAGGTGTTCCACAGTGAGATACACAGTGTAGTGTGAGGTTGCAGACCCCAGAGGACAGACAAGGAAGCGTGAGTGCACAGAGCAGAGGAGACTAGTAGGAAGCAGTAGTGGGAAGGGAGGCTTTACAGATTTCATCTTTATTCTAAGGGAGATGGGAAGGGGATACACGGTGGTGGTCGGTGATCAGATCGAATTTTCATTTTTAATGTTATCTCTGGCTGGAATATGGAAAAAAAAGAGAAATAAATGCCAGAGAGAATATAGTGATTCTAAAGAGAGATAAAATGGAAAAATTCAAGATGTAGTTAGTAAATAAACTCAGTATCATTATGGGGTGGGTTTTTCATAAAAGGAAAAGTGACTCATAGGTTTTAGGATTTTAGATCTGGATGGATGGGGGTGCCACTGCTAGAGAAAATAATGTACAAAGCCCCAGTTTGTGGATGAGAAATCTTCATGACTTCTGTTTTGGGCATGTGCAATTTTAGGTGCTTTTAAAATGTGGCAGAAGACATAACAGGTTTTAAAATGTAACAAACGCAATTCAGATGTATAGAGAACATTTGGCTCCTTTATTTTTTTATAATTGATTCTTTCTTCATCATAAACTCCCCTCACCTGGCAGCAGAGATGCTGGAGTACTTTAACTTGACAATATCTTTCAGTTCTTGTCTGGTATAAATGGTATCTTTTATTTTCCTCAGTCTCTTTGGGGATAAATTTGGCCTTTCAGATTTCTGCTCCCTTTCCCGAACATCCTGAGATGGTGTCTAGGTCTAGTGTTCAAAAGGATTTTTTTGTGAGCTGATGGAAATGGGCAAAGGAGCTTTGGACTCACACTGACCTCTGGTTCTCATTGGGATTCTGTCTTAGGGTGGTCAGTCGAGTCCAGGGCCTGGACTGATGTTCTAGGAAGTGTAACTTACCCCATTAGACATTGGGGACATGACACAGGCATCCAGTTCAAAAATAAATTTAACTGTCATACAGTCTCTGACTCTATCAGCATGAATTGCTTTGATTTTCCCTTTACCGTGGCACCCTTCACATTTGTCTACTTTCAAATGTCAGATTATATTCTGACTTCCTCCACATCTTTCCACCACCAGTCAGAATATTTATAAGGGGAAGGACTTCGGTCAATTTCTTTTTTTGCATCAGAGCAAAGGTACCTGGCATGAACCGGATAGGATCTCTTACTTCCCAAAGTTTGTTGGTACCAGGTTGAGGTGCCAGACTATTTCCATTTGCTATTTAATTTTTTAAGAATACAAAACCCAGTTTATTTTCTCATGCTGACTGGTGTAGCAGAGAAATAAGATGGTCGTAATGAAAGAAGACTTCTCACATTTAGATCTTTCATCCATTTTGAGTTTATCATCAAAATCCTAGAGAAGAACACAGGCAACACCCTTTTTGAACTCGGCCACAGTAACTTCTTGCAAGATACATCCACGAAGGCAAAAGAAACAAAAGCAAAAATGAACTATTGGGACTTCATCACGATAAGAAGCTTTTGCACAGCAAAGGATACAGTCAACAAAACTCAAAGACAACCTACAGAATGGGAGAAGGTATTTGCAAATGACGTATCGATAAAGGGCTAGTTTCCAAGATCTATAAAGAACTTATTAAACTCAACACCAAAGAAACAAACAATCCAATCATGAAATGGGCAAAAGACATGAACAGAAATCTCACAGAGGAAGACATAGACATGGCCAACATGCATATGAGAAAATGCTCTGCATCACTTGCCATCAGGGAAATACAAATCAAAACCACAATGAGATACCACCTCACACCAGTGAGAATGGGGAAAATTAACAAGGCAGGAAACCACAAATGTTGGAGAGGATGTGGAGAAAGGGGAACCCTCTTGCACTGTTGGTGGGAATGTGAACTGGTGCAGCCACTCTGGAAAACTGTGTGGAGGTTCCTCAAAGAGTTAAAAATAGACCTGCCCTACGACCCAGCAATTGCACTGTTGGGGATTTACCCCAAAGATACAGATACAGATGCAATGAAACACCTGCACCCCGATGTTTCTAGCAGCAATGTCCACAATAGCCAAACTGTGGAAGGAGCCTCGGTGTCCATCGAAAGATGAATGGATAAAGAAGATGTGGTCTATGTATACAATGGAATATTCCTCAGCCATTAGAAATGACAAATACCCACCATTTGCTTCAACATGGACGGAACTGGAGGGTATCATGCTGAGTGAAGTAAGTCAGTCAGAGAAGGACAAACATTATATGTTCTCATTCATTTGAGGAATATAAATAATAGTGAAAGGGAATAGAAGGGAAGGGAGAAGAAATGTGTGGGAAATATCAGAAAGGGAGACAAAACATAAAGACTCCTAACTCTGGGAAATGAACTAGGGGTGGTAGAAGGGGAGGAGAGCGGGGGGTGGGAGTGAATGGGTGACGGGCACTGGGGGTTATTCTGTATGTTGGTAAATTGAACACCAATAAAAAAAATTAATTAAAAAATAAAAAAAAAAAAAAGAAAGAAGACTTCTCCTGATATTGGAAACTTTTTCTAAGTCTCTTCTTTGCCTCATTTTGAAATAGTTATCTCCTTGTTTATAAGTGCAAAATATCAATCTTTATTTGCTGTCCTGTTTAGAAGAGGTGAGGCTTAAGAATAGCAATGTCTCAAGGGTCTTATGAGACTTACGGTGAAGGGTCAGGATGTAGAAAAGAAAGGGATGGAAATGAGTCATCAGAGGTACAAAAAAAGAAAAAATTTCCACTGCTTTTTGGTTGTCCACATGTGTGCACAGATATTCCCATACTGTTAATTGCGAAAGCAAGAGTAAAGCTGCAAAAACATAAAACAACTAACCCCCCCTCCCCCGCAAACTCTCTCTACCTTAATTGTTGCCACTTCATGTGCTCACCTTCTAGCAAGCTCTGGGAATAAATAAAGTACTGAATCTCAGTTCTGGGAAAAAATTTATGGATTATCTAGACTGTAGGTTCTAAAGTCTAATATTTATACCAAGATGGTTCAAGCTCCATGTTTTTCTGTTCACTAAAGTGTTCCTAAAGCATAAATTTACTTGGTACAGTAGGAGCTCCATATAGTTGACCCTTGAACATTGTGAGGGTCAGGGGCCCCAACCCACACATAACTTTTGATTCCTCCTAAACTTAATTACTAATAACCTACTATTGACCAGAAGTCTTACCAAATACATAGACAGTTGATTAACACATATTTTGTATGTTCTATATGTATTATATACTGTACTCATACGATATAGTAAGCTAGAGAAAAGAAAATGTAATTAAGACAATCATAAGGAAAATACATTTACAGTACTCTACAGTACTTTTTTCTGTAGAATATATGTATATTTTATTAAAATTTTTTTTAAATTTATTAATGAGAGACACATAGAGAGAGAGAGAGAGAGAGAGAGAGGCAGAGACACAGGCAGAGAGAGAAGCAGGCTCCATTCCGGGAGCCCGATGCGGGACTCGATCCCGAGTCTCCAGGATCAGGCCCTGGGGCTGAAGGCGGCATTAAACCGCTGAGCCACCTGGGCTGCCCTATATATATATTTTATAGAAAAAATATTATATATATATATATATATATATATATATATATATATATATAAAAGTGGACCTGCACATTTCAAACCAGGTTGTTAAAAGATTAACTGTACATATTTGTTGAATAAGTGAATAAAATTTCTTTCTTTGCAAATAAGAAAACTGCAATTAAGAAAGGCAAAGTGACTTGCTTAGGGTCACACCACTTGTAAGTGGTAGATGGGGGGGGACTCCCATCTCCTGACATCTCATTTGCTATACTTTATGCTACACAATAATATTTCCTGCAGCTTAAACCACAGAAGTACTCACCCTTGAGTGCTGTTATAGGTTTCTAGAATTTATTTAAACCATAAAAAAAGCAGGACGAATGGTTGTTTTGGTTCACTTAATGGATCAGATATCCAGGAATGCCAAAAGCATATTTATTTACTCACAGGTAGCAAAACACCATATAATTCTTTTGTGGTTGTCCAGTCAATGTAAATTTTTTTCTGTTCCAGTAAACTGTACATTGATTAGAAATTATTGCTGAAAAAAGACCACCACTCAAACAGAGGGTCTGAATTAGGCAAGATGTATGAACCCCCAAGCACCTGTTATGGTGCTGTGAAAATGTATGTCCTCCCTTTATTTATTTGTTTTAAAGATTTTTTCCATGCAGAAACGGAAGCTCTTTCCTGTGGTTATATTGGTAAAATTCAGCTGGTATGTGAATTAAGAGGGGTGAGAAGGAGAATACTTTTAAGTGTTTGGGAATATAAAAATCAGACATTACATTTTATGTGTGGTAAGGAGAGAGAAAATACATTTTTAAATATTAGTGAATAAATTGAACTTCCCACTATCCCATTGCTATATCCTCCTTATTCTGTTTGGACTATATTATGGATTGGGATTAGACTGTAAATTCAAGGGTAGAATAATTAAGTATTAACATTTCTCACATCTCAGTTTACATACATGGAATATTCAGAATAACTTTTTTTAATTTAGTATTGAATCATTATATCTTTGCAAACTGCTTCAGCTGCACTTCTTTTAGTGCACCCACTTTTTAAAAGGTGCTCTTCCCTGGGGCTTCCTGGAAGCAAAATCTCTACAGATTCTATTAAATGTACAGGGCCAATAATTATTGCTCCTCATGGGGGAGAAAATTTCCTCCAGCAACTAAAATAATAATGTGGCAGACTTTTATTAAAACAATCCTAGGAAAATATCTTCAATCCCATGGCCTTGTTAGGTAACATCACCTGTGTTATTATTATTTATATTGTTTCTCTGCAGTGAACATTAGGATGAAATTTTCAAACCAGGCAGATGCATCCCTTTCCAATCTTTCCACACCAATGATAACTTTGTAAATAGTTGTATTTTATTTTTAAGTTTCCTTTAAGTGCTAAAGGAATTGAAAGAGAGAGAGAGAGAGACTCTTGACTATGTTTCTTAAACAAATAATCTCATAATTTAAAAATCCTAGATAATAGCAAAAGAAACACAGGCTCAGTGTAGCCATTTATGCTGCTATGAATAGCTCTCTACTTTAACACAGGTTCCAACTTTTTTCTAACTCCTGCCACATTTCTGGTATCACTCAGCCACGAGCACTGCTGCCTTGCAGGCATGCCTCATGGAGAGAGTAGAGTTGAAATTAGACCCAACAAACTACACGCTGTCTTATTCATGGACTCAAGAAAAGTGCTTCCTTGGGAGATATTATATTTCCATCTTCAAGTCTGGGGGTTTGGGCACCCAAAAGTGATTGTCAGCAACCCAGCCAGAGCAAATTTAACCTTACTCTGAACTCTGGTGGGGCTCCAGCGGGACTGTCATGAAAATGTCGACTTTTGGCCTTGAGTCTCCAAGTCGGGTCTGGAGAGCCAAAGAAAATAGTTAGAGCCTGAGTTGAGAAGTGAGGAGAGAAAGGGGCCAGAAACCCCATCTAGAGGACCCTGCAGCTCAGCGAGCACGATGGGAGCCTGAGTTACGAGTGAGGCCTCCCCTTTTTGCTCCATTCCTCTTACTGTTTCTATTTTCCCTTCTGTCGAATGAGTTTTGTCAAAATCCTCATGGTCCTCGGACTAACAGCATAGGTATCACCCAGGAAGCTTATTAAAAAAGCAGTCCCAGGCCCCACCCTAGAATTACCGAGTCAGAATCTAACTTTTAACAGGATCCCCAGATGATTTCTACGCACATTAATCTATGCTCTGGTATAAAAGGCCCGGGTCCAAATGCCGAAGAGTGAATCCACAATGGCAGATCCTCTTCAAAACAAAAGAATGTGACAGTGAAATGACAACCTATCTCTCAGATTAGGAGCACTTCAGAGCTTTGACCTGTATAAACTAGATCAGCAAGCACTCACTGAGCTCCTACCAAGGCAAGGGCGTCCGTTCAAGGCTGACGACCAGAATAGTCCTCAGGGGTTTGAAATTTAGCTGTGAGGGTGACATAAGCAGAGAAAAAATATGTATATAGGCACACAGGAATATAGTCCAAGGGCACTATTAAAACTGAGTTTGCAAATCTATTTTGGGAAAGAACAGAATACAGAGATTGTTCTGCAAGTCCTATCTGCATAGGCATTCCTGAGTTCTTTGGAGCTTATGCAAAGAGGGATTTGGGACTTTTGCCAATCTCTAATCCCCTAAAACACAGAGTTCAGACACTGTCAGAAGAGCACAACTGGCATCCATCCTCTAGGAGAAGAGCCTGATAGAGATTGGAAATTTATCTCAGCTATGAGACTCAGGAGTCAGGAGACTCAAAACCCAGCCCAGTGAGACTACAGAGACAGATGTGTGGCACCATCATGAGACAGACACTTCTTCCTTTCTTAATGCTACTCTGAGACCTTCTCAACAGTTTCTTGAAAGGTGATACCACCTTGTCACTACTTTTCCAGAACTCAGTAAGAACAGAGGGATGATATTAAAAAAAAAAAAAAAAAACCAAACCCACAAAAAACAACAACAAAAAACCCCTGAGTTTTCCATCTGTCCAGAGCTCTTCAGGGAAGCAGAAGGCACCAGTGCACTCCAAAAGTCCCAGGCAAGAGAGGTGCTGGGCACGGCTGGGTCTGGCTGATGATGTAGCTGCTAAAAGCCCTGGAGAGCCATTTTGGGATAGGATTAGGTTCTTGAGAGGAGGCATCAGCTGTGGGAAATGATGCTGAAAGCCCTTATGCAAAATCCCTGCTGATGGAGGTTGCTACCACCCAAAACAGATACGGTACTACTGGACTCCAGGCTCTTTATTACATAACCTCTAAGGGAGGTATTAGTATCTGCATTTAACATTCAAGGAAGCTAAGTCTCAAAGAGTTCAAATAGTCTATACCTGGTTGAACCAGCGTCAAATTTGAATCCACATCTCCCTGGTTCTGAAGTCCATGATCCTTTTTGGCACTGCAGAACCTACCCTGGTTAGATGGGGCTTGCCAACTAGAATCAAGGTGGAGATTGCAGGAAGGCATTAGTTGCCCAGAGCCTTAAGATGGGAGAAGCAGGTAAGGGTGCTGGCTGGTGGAACTAACCTGTTCTGAGCTCTGCAGCCTGTCCCATTTGTGGCCTACAGAGAGCATTTTGCTTTCCACAGCCGTCCATTCCTCCCTGCCCAGCCAGACATTACCACTCTTGGGAGGGAAGGAGCATTAACCTAGGTGGGGAAGTTTGATGGACTGCGGCAAGGTCAGCTTCATGGGCAGGTAATCACTGTAGCCACACAGCGCCCCTTGCCCATAAGGGCTCTGAACTTGGGGTTTAATGCTCTGCCATCACTGTCCTGAAATTCTTAATAATTTTATCTTTGAATTTATGTTGTGTAAGTGAAGTCTAAAAGGACAGTGGAACATGAGCTCAGGGTTTAGAGCCTTGGCAAAAACACAGTGTATCAAGCTTTCTTGTGCCCCAATGGGGCCGGGGCAGGGGGGTTGCCTGCTACCTGTTCGCTGCCCTCAGACTCCCAGGGCCCTGCCCAGCCTCCCCTCTCCCTAGTGCTCTCCACCTAGGGATTTGTAACTGTCATGTCCCATTTGGAGACCGCAGGCCCTTGGGGGTTGCTTGTGTGTCATGGAGTAGGGCAGTGGGCCTGTGGGAAATAGATATTGCCTTTCCTTACCTCTGGCTGGGGGGCCCTACATTTTCCTTTGGCACTGGGCCCTGCAAAATATGTAGCCAGGCTTGAGCCACAGTTTTCTATGGTTGGAACTCAAAACGATTAGAGATTGAACACATTTGGGCAAGGTGTCTCTCCCTTCTTTCCCAGAGGTCCAGGGGAAGCAGTCTCAGCCATCTCCTGATCTTCTTCCTCCTCCTCTCATGTGAATCCCAACATTAGACTGTTTCCCTGTTATAGTCTAGGGTTAACCCCAGGCATTGGGAGCAAACTATCTCTTCCTATCTTTGCTCCCTCTAGTTCTAGTGTCTCAGGCTCTGGCAGGTGAATTTTGGATTAGCCTTTTAACATAGTGGTAAGATGTGAGAATAGGATTTATGCATTAGGAGTGAAATAGATGTAGCAATTCTCTAGCAGTGCTTTGCTTCAAGAGTAGTTGGGCCTATATAATTACAAGAAGCCTTAAGTAAAAGGAGGCTTCCACATGGTGGAACTTAATGGTGTTTGGGATCAAAATTCCAAATAATGAATTGTTACTTTGCTTTAGCTTTCTTTGTATATATATTTCCCTTAGGGTACTTGTTGACAGGACAAAGCCCTGAGCCAAGGCAGTATATTTATACTATTGATCTCTGGCCAAATATCATATTAATACTATTCTAGTATTACCTAATGTCGCCTCAGGCCCAGCGATGAGATGAGTGAAGATAGAAATTTGTGGTCTTCCAATAAGGTTTCTTTAGTGACAAAGCAATACATTCTTTTCTCTTAAGGATCCTTTATAGGCTGAGAACATTGTGTAGGAACTGAAACAGCTTTAGCAACCTTAGGTTATAATCCCATCACAAATCCCAACATGGTAGAATGAGTGGTCAAGAAAGAATTAGGAGGTCATGCAAACGGCATTCAAGTAAGGTCATGGCGTTAGTAATGGCTAATAGTCACATTTTCCACACGGATGATAATTAAATTATAATACCATAGCTCTTGAAACCTTGGAGCAGCTTCAGAGATTATACATTTCAAACTCCTCAATTTTCAAATTAAGAAAACTGAGAGTCTAAGAGGTGGAAAGACATATATTGTCACTCAGGAAACCATTGTAATAATTGGTATTTGAAATCCATGTGTCTAGCCCTGAGGACCTATTCTTCCCATTACTACATATCCATAGACGTTTATTAACCATGATGGATAATTACGTGTAACAAAGGTAAAATTGTGTCTAATGTGAGATGACCATTTCTCATAAAGCTTTCTAAATTAGGGCTAATCTCTGAACACAGTATAAGTGGAGAAGAGTATGTGAATCTGTGTGTGTGTGTGTATGTATGTACCCACACACAGTCGTGTCTTGCTTTGTTACATGAGCATTCTTCATTGGTAGGTGGAATTAGGTGATAACATCATGGAAAGTTTAGGGATTTTGGAAGGACTCCATATTTCCTTCTCAAACTTTTCACGGCATATTAGAAAATGTCTAAAATTCTAAAATTAGAAATTCAGTTCCCTGAACTAAGGAAAAGAGAGCTCTGGCCTGGTAAAGTGTAATCAATTCAAGCATGAGACCCACAGATCAGAGAGAACAAAAGGGCCTTTCCAGACTCCTATTCTTTGCCTGACTCTGGACTCAATCTCTGTACAATAGTGGCCTGTTCTTTGAGAAAATATCCCTCCCTCCATTCTTCCATTCAATTATTCATTCATTAATTTAGCAAATATGTTTTGAGTCTCTCTACTCTGCCTGTTGACAGATATTATCTCTTGTTTCTCAGTAACAAACCCAGTCGCCTTATTCAGTTGAAATTATCCTACTGAGAAACATTTCTGTGAGATTTGGAAGGCAAGAAAGAAAGAGAAAGCATCACTCCATATGAGTAGCAATGGAAAGTAGGCTCTGGTGGGTGGCACAGGGCCATTGGGTTTCACCAACATTCTCCTAATGGCCATCCACTTTTGTGCCACAAGCAAGTGAGATTTTTGGTGGCAGCTCGCCTACATTTCTGGTATTTCTAGACTTCTTCAAAGGCAACAGAGATCTCCCTGATCTTAACTCACAGCCATCCTAATGGTTGGACAAGCTTCTAATGCCCCGTATTAAATTCCTTGCTGCTCAGAATACCTACAGTGATTTCTGTTTTCCTGGAAAATTCTGACAGAAACAGCCCAGCACCAGGCAATGAACAAAAGATACAAAGCTGAGTCTACCCACTCTGTTCTCAAAAACCTTTCCTTACATTGAATAGAGAGCCTCTTGCCTGTCTCATATGGACATTGGTCATTTTCTTGCCCTAGATAGTCACACATAATACATCTTGCTCATTCATTTGTGTCTAGCCTTCCTGAGAGCAGATATCCACAAGGAGGAGAGAAAAGGGTAAGGAAATGCATACACAATTGGTGGGGAGGAAATACCCCTAGAAGTAGAAAAACAAAATTCAGCCCTGTGTAGGTTTCCTGATTCTTAGAACATAGAGGTTGGATTCTATCCTCAGAGGGCTTGAATGCATCCTGTTGATTTCAGGCAGAGCAGGACAAGGGAGCAGGATAGAAGGTTCTTAGGTCTTAGGCCTCCATATGAGGGCTCTAGAAGTCTCCTAAGGAGATGTGCATGCAAAGTCCCTCACTTTTACCTCTAATAATCACCCAGGAGATGACTATACCTTCTTTTGCCTTTTACCCTCTGAAATGTTCTCTCTTTTTTTCTAGCTGGCTAATAAGGAAAGATTCTATGAACTCAAAAGAGAGACCTTTGCATCCCACGTGAACTGTCACACAGCTGAGCCTTGAGCTTGACTCCTCTGTCTGTCTCTAGCTGCTAGAATATGTTGTGGTCATGAATTGTCTGGGTCATCTTTCCTGGTGGACAACTTTTGGCAGTATGCTTAATGGGAAGAGAAGTAGTAGAATTGAATGGACAATATTGTATAAAAATTTAAAAACCCTTTAAAGGACGAAGCTGGTCTCTTTACATATTTACTCTTCCAGAGGAAAAATAACATGTCTCTAACAGTTCCCCAATTTTTATCAGGTTTTATAGCTTTTTCAGTATTTGCTATAGATACGGAGTTTCTAAAGAATCTGTTACCCAAGCAATATCTCCAGAGCATGTACATCCAGTAGCCATATTAAATGTCTTAGTTGAATTTAGTACCTGCGGGAATTGAATAACAATAGAACTTGTTGTACAGTAAACAGTGTTGCGATTTAAGAGAGTTTCAGTTTAATCAGACAGTAAATGTTGTAAAGAGTGTGTAGCTTTGTGTCTCTCCTGTTCCTCAAACTTCTAATGTAAATGAAGAGAACACAGAAACCACAGTTGTAGGAAATGACTTGTAGGAAAATCCATGAAGACTGGTAAGTAACAGGAGAGTCTTATCTTTGATAGTTTCTGGAATGTTAAATCTTTTCCACTGACTAGGTCTGACTTTCATGCATGTTTCTAAAGAGCCTGTCTCATTACTGCCCAGGAAAAAAAAAAAAAAATGATTTCACTTTTTGTTTACCTAGGCTAGTTAATCTTTGTTTCCCCACCTACTTATTTAATGCTGACACTAGGCACAGAGTTGCTCCGTGAAGTGTGAGAAACCCTCAGTAGACTTATAATTAAGTGACAAAGTGAAGACATCACACCTGAAATATAAAATAATGATATGAATCTTTGTGTCACTAAGTACATTGCTTAATTTTAAAATACTTTCCAAGCTTCTACTCTGTACAAGGCAGGCATTTCTTTCTGTTACCTCCCATTTTTTTTCCTCCAGATTCACTATTCACTCTTTTCAGCTTCCTCTGAAGGCACATAGAGTATATCCATCCAGGATCTCTTGCCTTCTGGCTTCTTGTTAGATTGAGCCAATAGGAGATGCCGGCATGAGATCAAGGGTGGGAAAAGAATGAAGATTCCGTAGGTATTCTCCTGGTTCCCTTCTTGCTGGGTCATCTTAGATAGGCTGCTTTACTCACAGAGCTATCATCTTTATATTCTAGAAAATGCTCCATACCCTGCCCCTTCAGGGTAGTAATGGTTCCCTACAGTGGCTGGTCCTAGAGTACTACACTATCTTCTGTTAAGGAAAGTGTAAACCCTGCCCATGGCTTTGCAAATAGTCCCTAAAATTCAATATAAATGACCAATTTTAATGTTCTATCTTTCCTGTCTGGACTTGAACTCATACAAGGCAAATCAGACAGATATCTGGCCTTCAAGAAGAAGATAGGGCATATTTCAACATAAATATGACAAGACAGAATTTTTGAAGTGTGACAAGACAAAGATTGTTAATGTAACAGCAAGAATAGTAAACTTGAAATTAGGTTGTATAGACTGTCATCCCTGCTCTTCTTCTAATTAATTGTGACCACTTGAGCAAGGCATGTTACTTTTTGGATGTCAGTTTCCTTAGGTGTATAATGAGAAGGATAAACCAGATGTGTTCAAAGATTCTGTCCATTGTCAAGATGCTGTGCTCTTTGAGTGCCGTAAGGGAGTGGCAGTTAGATACTACAAAAGAGTGGCAGCTAAAGTGCCATGGGAACCTGGAAGAAACATTTATAAACTGACACTAAGACCACTAAGAGCTATGAAATGTCTGAGGATGAAGAGATTGCTTGATGAGGGAAGGGTTCATAGAGTTGCTAGCACATGGGAAATCTTTATTTCATCTGTTGGTAAGTGTTGTAAATCATCCTAGGTTAAAGCAAAGTCTATGGAACTTTCGCCATTCCGTATTGAATGGTGCAGCTACAGAAGCTGACTTACCTATAGGCATTAATGTGTATATGATAGTTGATGTCCCTTATATTATCTCTGCAGAGACCCTGTGTCCACTTTAAGATATCTAAGATCACCACTGTTCCTGCCAAGCATGAACTTCTGCTGCTTCTAGATTTCCCATATAATCCCATCTCCCTCCCTCTCATGGCACTGGATTTCTTCAAACATAGACAGTTTAAAGATTTATTTGCTGATAAAGGCTCAGAGTCTTCCAGAAGTGAATTTGAAGCTCTAAGAAAACCTCCCTGTGTTTGGCAGGAAGTAAGGAAGACAACGTACTGGAGGAGGACTCCTGGAGACAGGACTTGTGTGACTGCCAATTAGGTTGCCATTTATGAAAATATATTGAGCAACTACTACTTCTTGGGCACAATGATAATCAAGAACTTTAGTCAATGAAAGAGAAGGCTACTAATAACATCTTAATCTAATAACATCTTAATCTAACAGCATGGCACCATGTCTGCCACGGTCATGATGAACCAGAGAACCCCATGTAACTCAGCTGGATGGTGAGTGGGTGAGGAAGGAATCAGAGAAAGCTTTCTATAAGAGACAGTGCATAAGCTTAATCGCAAATGATGTCTAAGAGTTACTTACATGAAGAAGGAAAGGAAAGATGTCTACTTCAATGAGAATAGGATGACTGTAGCCTTCAAAGTATAGAATAGCAAGAGCTATCTCTGAATTATATGTATGCAGGTATATCAGATGACCAAAGAGTGGCTTGGTGGACTAGAAGTATAAAATAAAAGTGGAGGAGTATCTTATTAAGGGCTCATTGAGCCTTCATGGTTTGTTGTAAAAACCTAACGACCCAGCATGGTTTTATTTGTTGCAAAATGCATTTTAACATGTACCAAGTCAATCTATACAGAGGACTGTCAGTGGAGCAGGTGGGTAAGTCATGGCTCCCTGTGCAGCATTATTTCCCATACATCCCCCAGCAAGGGGCCCTGACAAATAGCAATATAAAAACTCTACATCTTTTAATCAATATATAATGGAATAATGTAATTCCATCCATGGACGACTTGGGAATCATACTGTCTTGCCAAAGATGGGGAGTTGATTCCTTAGTCAGAAAAAGAAGTCCATGTGTAGGAGAGTCTTGGTAACATGCTCTTGCAGTTTTCCCTGGGTTGTAGAATTGTTGCTGTTTTTTCTCCCCTCTTGTTTTTAATGAGTGCCTGAGAAATACTCTGACTCCCAGGGCTTTGTAGGAAGAGGGAAAAAACAGATTTAATGCTATTCTGAGTCTTTAGACACATTTACACATCCTCCATCTGCTTGGGAGGGAAAAAATTCAGATTCCAATAACAAAAATTGTACAGGTCTTCCTTGAGGCAACAGAAAATGCATGTGATAAGGGAATAGCCATGAAGTGCAAAGACGTATTTAGGTCTTAGCGCTTATTGACTGGAGCTGCAAAGAAGATGTGAAGGATGTGTGAAAAATCCCAAATAAAAGAGCTCGAGTAACATACAATATGGATAAAAAAATGTGCTTTAAAGGAAATGCAACTGTCACAAATGAACGTGGTGGGTGGAAAAGAAGGGGGGCCAAGGGAGGAGAAGTGTATGACAAGAATGAAGATAAGCAAGTCTCTTCTTGCAAGCTTGGCTCAGAGAAACAATATTCTGCAATTATTGGTGTGCATTACATTCATCCAAAATACAATCTAAAATGCAAGAATCCTGAATTAGATCTTCCCTCTACCTTGCCAGCAATGAGGCAGATTTCAATCTTATATCAACTAAAATCCATAATTAATGTGAAAGGTGATTGGGACAACTGGAATAGGCAGTCCTGAGAAGAGCCTGGAGACCACAAAACCCTGCAGTTCCCTGGCAGGCTGGCACAGGGCATGTTGTGCCAACATCACATTCAGGGTAGACATCTGATGGGACGTGTATGAAATGTGTGTTACCACTCATGAAGACCTTCTGGGATGAAGTATTGGATGTGTTTTGGGTTGGTTTGCAGCCAATCTGGCGGACTTGTGCAGCACATTGTGAAATGTCACTTTTCTATTTAAACTCTGAAAGGGCACTGGTTTCACATGTTTACCAGTTGTCATTTTCACGTTAATTCATCTGATTTGTAGCATATACCTGTGTGCTGGCTATATATAACAATCCTTAAAGTAGTACCTGCCCAAGTGTTTAGGATCTTAAGACATTTTTAAAGCCCCTCTTCCCTACCCACTCCATTCACAGTATTTACACCATAGGTCTGAAAGATGTAAGGAATGACTGCTCATGTATTCCATCATTTTGGGGTGGATTTTTATGAGACCTTAGCAGTTGATATTCATGTTATGCCAGAGAAATTTCCATCAGTCCACCCCTTGGCTTGGTGAAACACAGCAGGGCCTGTACAGAAGGAATTTCTTGATCAACAACCAGCCTCCACAAACAAAGGCCATGCCTCACCTCCTCACATCATAGGTAGAGCCCTAGAACCCCCTTGCTTATGACTGCCACCCAATCTGCTAACACTCCCAGCACAACTCCGTCACTCTGTACCCTTCAGCCCTGACATGATGAGTGTTCCAGTTTCTTAGATAGCTTGGTGTGGGGGCAAACTTGGGGGCACATGTCCCAGTTTACTTGGAGTCTAAGAACTCCAGTAACTCGATAGACAAAAGAAAGTTTTGGACATTAAATATATGTTTTCAGTGTAGCCTTTGGGAGGGTTTTTGTTTTTGTTTTTGTTTTTAAGTAGCACTCAATCACAAATATTTATTGTACTCTTAATAGGTACCAGGCACTGTTAGAATTATAAACTATTCCTGACGAGCTAGCAGTATGTTAGGGACGATGGATATAGGTGGTTATAATTCAAAGAAGATTTCTATCAGTTCAGTACCATAAGAGAAAAAAATCTTAATAGAGACAATATAGAAAAGTGAGCCATCACTTCTGGCTGGGGTATCACAGAAGTTCTAGGGGAGACATCTTTTGAGATAGACCTTAGGGGATGGATGGAATTTCAGGAGGAAAAACTGATAAGAATGCACATCCAGGTGGAACATGTAGGCACCAGGATGCAAAGAGGAGAAACGAGGTAGTCAAGATCAGTTGGGAACATTTGTGTTGAAACATGCTAAGCAGGGAGTAACACTACCAAGACATGGAAGCTTAACTACTAAGTGATTAAGGTGTATGGTGGTTCTCAACTGGAGGTGATTCTGTTCCCCAGGGTCATTGTTCAAGGTCTGGATACACTTTTGGTTGTCACAACCACATGTGAAAAAGGAGAAGAATCTAGGAGATAGAATCTAGGATGCTGCGAAAAGTCCTACAACGCCTTCTCCAACAAAGAATTATCTGACCCCATATGTCAGTGGCACTGAGGTTGAGGAACTCTGAAATGGAATAAAAGAGAAGTTGATCGCCGAAAGGGAAAGCAAGGGTTAGTGCATTATTGAGCACTGGATGTTATACTATATTTTAGCAAATTGAATTTAAATAATTTTTTAAATGCACTATTGAAAGCGTCCAGCTGAGAGGAAGAAGGAACTCAACAAGATAGTGGCAGTAAAAATAGAAAAGCGGAGATAGCTGAACCAAGTATTTAAAGGTAGAATCAGCAAAACTTTGGCAATAACTTGCCTCTGATGAGGAAGAATGAAAGAATAAAAAAAGAATTCAAAACTTTAAACTGTTTTTTTTGGGGAGTTTGGGGGGAGTGTTTCAGATCTTCACAGAAATGAAATAGTTAACAAGCACTGTCTGGCAGGAAAAGGCAATACACCCTTTTGTTTTACAACATAGAATTGGAGTCATATAAATCTGGGTTCAAATCCCAATTTTTCTATTTACTAGTTGTATGGTTTGCACAAGCTTCTTTGGTTCTCTGGGGTATTTCTACATTAATAAAATAATATAATGTATCTCCCTCACAGGCCACCATGAAAATTAAATCAGATCTTGTCTACAGAAACCATTGCCAAGCACAAAATTTTGCTACATAAATGTAGCTATTTTTCGCCACTGCTGATATTGTTAAGTCTTGTTGTCTAGCCTGGAGATATGTCAAATGCAGCTTGAGAAAAATCTTAACCACATAGCTACCTTTGACTAACACTGATGCTCCCAAAAGTTAAAGCCACCAGATTCAGTAATTTGGAAGACATTTTGGCAGATAATTTGGGCTGCATAGAAGTTCTACTCTGTTCTTAGACTAGAGGAACCACCTGGAAGTGATCTTTAGTGTTGTGTCTATGGCCTCAAGTATAACTCTTGGCAATGACAACTCTAACTGAAGAAATGAAGATCAGGAGTTGTTGGAGAGACTTGAGACTCCACTCGTATGACCTAATGATGGGAGAAGACTGATTAAATGAATGTGTTGAGTACCTACTCTACATAAATACTGAGAGAAACAAAGCAACCACTGCAGTGTTTGCATGATGATTAAGAAGGAATAACAAATTAATCACAAATATCTTGTTGTGGTCAATAAGAGGCAAAGACAGCACTTAAAATCACTCGAAAAGTAATTGGACTTGACTTCACTTTTTGAATATCTAATGGACTTCAAAGTTTTTCTTTGGTGTAGAAATATTGCTGTGTTAAAATATGTTGCTATATTTTCTCATATGCATGTTGTCCATGTCTATGTCTTCCTCTGTGAGATTTCTGTTCATGTCTTTTGCCCATTTCATGATTGGATTGTTTGTTTCTTTGGTGTTGAGTTTAATAAGTTCTTTATAGATCTTGGAAACTAGCCCTTTATCTGATATGTCATTTGCAAATATCTTCTCCCATTCTGTAGGTTGTCTTTGAGTTTTGTTGACTGTATCCTTTGCTGTGCAAAAGCTTCTTATCTTGATGAAGTCCCAATAGTTCATTTTTGCTTTTGTTTCTTTTGCCTTCATGGATGTATCTTGCAAGAAGTTACTATGGCCGAGTTCAAAAAGGGTGTTGCCTGTGTTCTTCTCTAGGATTTTGATGGAATCTTGTCTCACATTTAGATCTTTCATCCATTTTGAGTTTATCTTTGTGTATGGTGAAAGAGAGTGGTCTAGTTTCATTCTTCTGCATGTGGATGTCCAATTTTCCCAGCACCATTTATTGAAGAGACTGTCTTTCTTCCAATGGATAGTCTTTCCTCCTTTATCGAATATTACTCAGCTATTAGAAATGACAAATACCCACCATTTGCTTCAACGTGGATGGAACTGGAGGGTATTATGCTGAGTGAAGTAAGTCAGTCGGAGAAGGACAAACATTATATGTTCTCATTCATTTGGGGAATATAAATAATAGTGAAAGGGAATATAAGGGAAGGGAGAAGAAATGTGTGGGAAATATCCGAAAGGGAGACAGAACGTAAAGACTGCTAACTCTGGGAAACGAACTAGGGGTGGTAGAAGGGGAGGAGGGCGGGGGGTGGGAGTGAATGGGTGACGGGCACTGGGGGTTATTCTGTATGTTAGTAAATTGAACACCAATAAAAAATAAATTAAAAAAAATATGTTGCTATATTAAAATTATTTATTTGAAATATGTGACATATGCTGCATTTGTCTTTCTAGCTATTTTTATTTCTTAAGAAAAATATTTTTTCATTTGCTATTCTATCACACATCCACATGTTTTCGTGTGTTTAAGAGGAAGAACACATCTCACCAAAGGAAACTACTAGATCCACATTTGAGAGTTTTATAGGCACCTCATCGCAATGACCTGTGAATGGTGGAAATACTTTCAGCAGATATAACAATGAGGGTGGCATGTGGACTTCTCAGAGTTTTTGGATTAGCTGGTACTTTTTCAAACTCTGCATTTGTGCCTTCATATTGACATCTTCATCTGCCACCATTCTCCAAGATTTCATGTATTTATTGGTTACATCATAGACTGCCTTTATATGGAGACTTTTTCTTTATTTCACAGGAAATGAATGTTAAGTGAAAGAAAATAGTCAACAAACAAGGAAAAGACCAAAAGAAAAGAAATAGGAAGGAAATCAGAGCTCAATGGTTGGGCACAGGGTCCTGTTATCTACAAGATGGACCAGATGGGTTCTGAAGGTGTTGAGGACACTCCACAGAGACTTTCAATTCTAAGAGCAGTGTTCCCTCTTCAATTTTATCATCTCTTAGTTAATGTGGTGTGTATGTGTATGTGTGTAACTGTTTAATTCTTTAAAGTTTAATTGAGTACCCTTGTTTTGGAGAGTAGTTGGAAAGTCACGGCTTAAAGTCATAACTAAATTAGTAGTTTTTTCATCCTTTTACATTCACGTAAAAAATTGTAAACAAAATAAATACATTTTTTCTTGGTTAACAATCTTTAACCATGGGACTAACATTTGCTAAGAAACACTTTTACTGAGAACGTAGAAAATGCTATTCAGCCTGCCATTTCTTCCTAAAGATCTTCTGCAGAAGGTGACACATTCTCTTTGTTACAAAACATCATCTTCTTTGCAGTGCCTGTGATGCCATTCAATGGTATGTTCAATATTGGCACATAATAAATATTCAGTCAGTATTTTTTAGGTAAATAAATTAATGAGTTCAAAATTAACCTGGTAGAATGGCCAAGGCAGGCATCTCCCAATATTTTAAACTCCCACATGAAAAAAATTCTTAGTTGTACTCTTACATATCTGAGAATGTACATATGCATATATATGCACATTTATGCATATGTATTCCTATAATTATATGCATGCACACACATATTCTGGACTTCTTTTGAAAGGTTTATGTGTGATGATACACTGTATATAAAGTGTGTCTTTATGTTGTTATCCATTCAAGGCATGTATATCAACTGTACATATGTTGCACCATATGGCACAACTTCAATGCCCATCTCTCAGCTTTATTCTTAGAGTCACTAAAGAAATGCCTCTTAAGATAAGACAGTCTTAAAATAGGTCAGAGACCTCAGGAGTCAGTTTTTTTCAATGATAAATCACATCATAAGGAAAAAGGTGAAGGTGGGAAATACTCTTGCTAAATAAGCCAGCTTTCATAAGCAGAATGTAAGCTACTGAGACTCCTCTTCCTTGACATACTATTTTCACAAATGCCTTTCCTATAGCTTCTTATCTCAGTTGGTATGATCTAAGGATTGATAAATGTACATTTCCCATAATCATAGAAGATGTAAATTTGAGGGGCCCACAGAGCTCTAGGTTTAGTAGCTACATAATGTTAGGCAAATATGTTGAATAAATGCCGTAATTTATTTTCAATACAAGCACATTTAGAGGGAGGTGTATTTATAGATATTTTAATATTATTCTAGTTCACACTCCAAGAAAACTAAGCTTAAAAAAAAACATACTATGTGACTGCTTACTAACCCATTTCTTAAACTAATCATTTAACATATTTCTCAGTGATAATCTGCTGTGAGGTTTGTGTCTTGTTCCATTTCACAACTACCTTGATATGTAGATATTCTTATTTTGATTTTACAGATGAGTAAACTAAGAGATAATGAGGGACATTTAGTAATTGACCTCAGCTCACTCAGCTAGTAAAAGGCGGAGATGGTATCCAACAAATATTTTTTAACTTATAAATAAATAAAATAAGAAAGTTGCTTGGAAAGCATCTTCCAGTTTGTCTGATTCTTAAGTCAGATTTCTAAGATCTAATATCTGCCAGATAATTAATGAAATAACCACCCTTTTGGATGCAAATTATCAGAGAAGGGATTGCTAATTTTCAAAAGTCTACAAATTTTAAGAGTCTGGGTTTTGATAGGCATTTAGCACACATGATCTCATTAAATATTGCAAACTGCTATGTAAGAAGATTCGGTATCTCCAGTCTATAGATGAGAAAAGTATAGCTCACCAAAGTTTACATTTTTGTTGAGGCTTGCACAGCTGGTAAATGAATTGTATAAAAGAAGTATCAAACTAATGTCTGCCTCATTCTAACCAGCTACCTAGCGTATCATTCATAAATATGAACAATAGCTAAGGAGCATCAAACACTTAAGGAAAGTATCTGATATGGAAGAGACCACAATAAATAAATAAATAAAACAAAGCAATGAAGAAGAAATACAAAGCAAAGAAAAAATAATTTAATTAACAAATGTATAATATGATATCTCAGCCTTAAACATCAGGGGTGCTCTTTGTTGGGATCCTTCTTTGCACAGTAGGTGTTGTCCAAAGCTACACTACTCTGGAGGAAGGTACTAGGAAGGATCTAGGAAGCATACATCAGTTCAGACCCATATGGTGTTATTGCCTGCTTTGAGCAAATTGGCTCTATACGGTCCCAGATCCTTTGCCATCAAAGAACATTTACACTCTCTAATTGTGATTCTTTGTATGTTTTTGATCTATTACTTCATCCTCTGTTGTAACTTAAGTACTGGTTGAAAAATAAAGTTGTATAACTATCTTCAAAATAGAACCAAGACACACACTGAACATTCACTATGTGCCACGCATTGTGCCAGGTGGTAGGGAAAAGGAGAAGCAAAATCTCTATAACTGTTCTAGAGAAACATGCTTGGAAATGTTTGGCTTGGTTTGTTTGCTTTGTTATGACCATTTTATTATAAAATTTCATGCTTCATAATAAATGAGTATTGAAATAAAGAAAAATTAGAAGCAATTCTCAGCTGGGAAAGAGGAAGGGGAAAGATAAGATGAACTATGGAGGTCTTGACTGGAAGGAATTTCAGAAAGGAAAATCATTTTAGAGATAATTAACCAAAAAATATTCCAAATATATTCCCACAAATGATAAATATACATTTCCATATTGAAAGGATCCATTGATTCTCTAATACATTGATGAAAACAACAAAATGTGCTAGTATAGAATTTCTAAATATGAAAAAAGAGAATAGTCCTAAAAAAAATTGCCAGCAAGAATAAAATAAGTCATATAGAAAAGACCAGGAGGGCAGCCCGGGTGACTTCGTGGTTTAGCGCTGCCTTCAGCCCAGGGCCTGATCCTGGAGACCCAGGATCGAGTCCCACGTCAGGCTCCCTACATGGAGCCTGCTTCTCCCTCTGCCTGTGTCTGCCTCTGTGTGTGTGTGTGTGTGTGTGTCTCATGAATAAAAAAATAAAATCTTAAAAGAAAAGACCAGGAATCAGAATAAAGTCGTATTTCTCAATGATAATTAGAAACTTCAAGAAAATGATATGGTTAGACATTCTGAGAGGAAAATTATTACTAATACAGAATTCTAAACCCAGTAAAGATATCAAAGATGTGTGTGAATAGAATAAAGGCATTTGAGAAAGTGATGCAATCAGAAAATTTACTTGCCTGCCCTCCTTCTAGGCAAGCTATTGAAAGGACGATGTAAAGCAAGAATGACATGGGATCCAGGAAAGGAAGAGTTCAACTTAGGGCAGAAGAATGGGGAAATGTCAGGATGATGGCTATGCAGCAGGTGGAGAAAGAAGCAAGTCCAGGTTGAAGCAAGAGGATGAAAACATCTAGGAGGAATATCTTTAAGAAAATTAAAGGAACTCGTGGATCCCCCAGAAGAGCAGGGTTAGCAAACTATAGCTGGGGGAAATCCTGCCCCATGCTTGCTTTTGTAAATAAAGTTTCCTTTCCCATACTCACCCTCACTTATTCATATTGCTACAGAGTCTGAGCAGAGCAGCTGCAACACAGACCATAGAGCCCACGAAGCCTAAGCTGTTTACTGTCTGGTCTTTTACAGAAAAAAAAAAAAATCTCTATCCTTGTATTAGATTTTTGAATGATGTTTCACACTCTTGGATGTATTACTGCTAGATATTTGGAAAAAAAACAAAAAACAAAATAAAACCCAGGACAATTATTAATGCTAGAGAAAATCAAATGTTAAACAAGAAAGTTACTAACTATGGATATTGTTTAAAATTGTGGCATATTTTGTAATGAAAAGGTAGCGTAGAAAAAGTGATAGTGAAAAGATATAGGTGTGTCATGGGGTGGATATATAAGGACACTGAAATCCTTATTTCCCTGCAGTAGGAAGTTGAAAAATAATATCTAAAGGAGAAAAAAACAATTAAATCTGTAAGGATACTACTAGAAATATAGAGGTAGATTTCAGGAGCAATTGCTGAAAGTGGTTGCCTTTAGAAAACAAGAATCAAGGGTGAATAGGTAAGGCGACTGCTGTTTTGCAGTCTTATTTTGTAAATCATGCATATATACTACTTTGCTAAAAATAAAAATTAAAAGTATGGGAAATGGTATTAGAGAATCATTAAAATGCACCAAACTTTAATAGTGGTGAATTATTTGAATCTTGGTATGATGCACTGTGTTTTAGCAAACATCTGTATTTGAATGGCTTCTCTCATAAAAAGAAAACAAAGGACAAAAAACATTGCTGAGGGCTTTAGGTGTGGATGAAATGACACAGACTGAAGAATCACCATGTTGACAGCATTCTATCCAAGGCAACCTCCGCTGTACACATGTTCTAACATATGGTAAATTTTCAACCTCTCAACTCTCTATTAGTTTTCATCCTCAGAGTCACCAAGGGGCCATTTTGCAGAAGGAGAATCTACTAAAATAGATCAGGGACTTGGTGGCACGGAATCAATCCATTTTTTTTAACATGTTAAAAGTATATGATTCAGTATTCTGTAAACAAAACAAACACGGTTCCCGCACCCTTTGAATATATGAGACAATTATTTAAGTAACTTGTCACTTTTTATATTTTGAGAATATTGCATCTGTATTTTCTTCTGTATCTTTCTATATTTTTGGTTTATGCAGCCAATATTCTTGATCAGAGAACAAGATCATTTATTTTAGTTTATTTTGTTTTAAAAAATAAAAGTGGCTACATTACAGCATAAATACATTAGTCTCATCACAGGTAAAAATGAGGCACCTTCATCTGCCCTGTTTGTGATTTTTTTTTTTTCACAAAGAGCCAGGTCATGAGGAAATTGTAAGTAGCTGTGAATCTTTATACGTAAAGAATGCATACTTGGTAATGTGTATGTAAACCTACATATATGCATATACGTGTACATGTGTACAGACACATACACAGTGTGTGAGATTCTGGGAACAAGATTTGAATAAACAGCTTCTTTTACTATAAAATGATGCCATCCTCAGTATTTCTATGAGAAAAAAATTAAATTTAAGCAACAAATCAATGGGCACACACAAAAAAAGTGAAATTGGAATTTCTTTTTTAAACCCCACATGAAGCTGGTGTAGGGTTGTGAGCTTTCAAAATAGAAAAGAAGTCTATATTGGAGTCCCCAAAGGACTTTCAAAAGGTCAGAACAATATCTGCCTTTTCATGTGTGCTGTGCCTGGACTTTGTTACTCTGGTAAAATGTCTTTGTAGCACAACAAACTCTAGCAGTTTATCTTAAAATCTGTAGAGTGGATCGCAATGCTTCTTATCTTGTTTCACACTTCCGAAGGGCTCATCCAAGCATTGATTTCCAAGGATGATTTGCTACAGGTTAACTTTTTTTTTTTCTCTCTCTCTCTCTTTTGACAGATTAAACCAAAAGAGAGCCCCATATAAAATATCCCACACCTACTTCCCTGGTTTGGAAAGGGCCAGCCATTCATAAACTAGAGCACTGTGTGGCCACTTTGAGAAACTGCATCTGTCTCCTGGGGATGTACATGGACAGCAAATTATGAGGCGTGCTCTGTCTTTTTACTCACAATCGATGGCAGAGAACAGTTTGTGTGTGTGTCTAGCAAAAATCCCCTAAGTCCTCTGCATGCTTTGCCATCATTGTTTAGGTGGTAAAGTGAAGTAACATGTCACCTAATCATTGTTTGTGTAAAGGAGTCATGACTCAAAGATACTGGCAATGAACAGTCAGGCAGGATTGCAATTTTGTTTCGTCACAGAGAGACTAGTTCAAAAGTGGGAGGAATGTATTTGCCAATATAATGTATACCTTCAAATACCCATTGTTTACTTAAACTTTGTAGGCATATGCTCAATGGAGGGCATAAAAAAAGACATTTACAGAGTTCATTGAAAACTGCTTTAGGCAGCTTTTTCGCCACAGCAAAAGGAGTATATTAATCACATTGGTGATCACAATGCCTTCTGCACAGGGACAGTGGATGTGTTTGACTGAACTCCAGGGTAAATAGCAGAAAATATTAAGCTTGCTGGAGACTTAGCTTCAAGGGTGTTCCCTGCTCCAATGTAGGAATTTCAGAGTCCTACCTGGAGCTCTGTTTACCTGGGGTACATAATTGAAATTTCAGTTCAATAACTTGTTGATTTAATCAAGCAACAGACCTGATATTCTAATCAACCAATTTTTATTGGGTATTCATAGCATGTGAGAAGGGATGATTATATAGCAGGTCAAAACAGATCCCTGCTCTAACTTTTTAAGTCCTTTGTACCTTGTAGCAATCAGGGCATCAAAGTAGTCACCAAGAGTGGTTGGTGTCCACCCAAGGTGGGTGTTCTATCTTAGCGATATATGTTTCTTTTCAATTTGGAAATTTAGAAGACCAGCTAAAGGCCACATGGAAAATTAAGCCCTCGTCACGAAATGACCTACGTACACTTTACTAACAGGAAATTTAGATGTAAACATTTGCCATAAATTTCAGATTATACACAATGTGGTTATGTTAACTGTGCATCCTCCATGTGAGGGAGCTGGAGAAGCTCTGACATCAAGGTGATAAAAGAATGTGTGGTCCTCGTGCCCATCCCAGCCTGCTCTAAACCCACCTCTTAAAACATCTAGCTCTTCATGACTCTGCCTTTAACCACTTCCCCTGCTTCTGCGTCACACTCTGGATGATATTGCACAGTGCCATTGGTAAAGTTACTAAGCGGCTTACTCCCTCTGTCAGCAACTGCTTGGAGCAAGGAACTTTCTGCCTCATTTATAGCAAACTCTGCAACTGCATTTCTGTTGCAATTGCTAGTTTTATTCCTGAGAATCCATGTAAAATAGAGCAAAGGAAAAGTAGCTTATAAATACCTTCAAATGCCAGATATTTTTACTGCTGCAGGAATAAAATCATCTAGTGGTGTGTGTGTGTGTGTGTGGTATTGGGAGACAAGACTCTGGCTCCTCACACATGCTCATTAGGTCGTTGGTGAATGAGTGAATGAGTAAATGTTTCTTAGTAGATGATTCACTTTTCCTTTTACTGCATATACCTCCTCTGCCTTCTAAGATGGAAACAAAAGATCCTCATCCTGGGCCTGCCTGTTTCTTTTAGGCCACTACTATTTATATAGCCCATGCTCCCTTTTTCTAGTTCTACATAAGCATTAGGTTGGATAATTTGAGAGATATGAGGAGATAGTCTAAACTGTGATCTTGTCAGTGTTCAGGATATTTATAATCTGTCAGGAAAGCAAACCTTATATAACAAAGCAATGAAAACAAAGCTGTAAGCGTCATACCTCCTGATTTCAATGAAATTACAAAGCTATAGCAATTAAAACAATGTGGTAGTGGCATAAAAGCAGGCCCATAGATCAATGGAACAGAATAGAGAGCCCAGATATAAACCTGTGCATACATGGGCATTTAATTTTTGACAAGAGTGTCAAGAACATAAGTATGGAAAGAAGAGTCTCTTCAATAAGTGATACTGAGAAAACCAGATATCCATATGCTAAAGAATGAAACTGGACCCTTATTTTATACCTCTCACAAAACTTAATTCAAAAGGATTAAAGTCTTAAATTTGAGACCTGAAACAGTAAAACTCCTAGAAGAAAACAAAGAAAAAGCCCCTTGACATTGGTCTTGGTAATGATTTTTTGGATATGACACCAAAAACGCAGATAATACAAGCAAAAGTAAACATGTGAAATCATATCAAACTAAAAAGCTTTTGTACAGCAAAGAAAACAATCAAGAATATGAAAAGCAACCTATGGAAAAGGAGAAAATGTTTGCAAACCATATATCTGACAAGAGGTTAATATCTAAACTATAGAAGGAACTCAATAGCAAAAAACAAAGTTTAATGATTAAAAATAAAATAATCTCATCAAAAATGGGCAAAGGACCCAAACAGACATTTTTCCAAAGATGACATACAAATGGCCAATATGTACATGGAAATGTGCTCGACATCTCTCTAACCAGCAGGGAAATGCAAATCAAAACCACAATGAAATATTCACATTTGTTAGGATGGCTATTATCAAAAAGAAAAGAGATTTAAAACGGGAACTCTGTACACTGTTGATGGGAATGTAAATAGGTACGGCCATTATGAAAAATACTATGGAGGTTGTTCAAAAAGTTAAAAATGGAGTTATCATACGATCCAGCAATCCCACTTCTAGGTATCTAACTGAAAAAAAAAATGAAATGAGTGTCTTGAAGAGATACCTGCACTCCCATATTTATTGCAGCATTATTCACAATAGCCAAGATATGGAAACAACCTAAGTGTTTACCAATGGATGAATGGATAAAGAAAATGTGTATATACAAACATGGAATATTATTCAGTCATTAAAAGAAGAAAATCCTGCCATTTGCAACAACATAGATGAAGGTCATTACGTTAAGTGAAATAAGCCAGATAAAGAAAGACAAATATTATGTGGTATCACTTAATATGTGGAATCTTTTAAAAAGAGAGAGATAGAGACAGAGACAGAGACAGAGAGACAGACAGAGAAATGCCAATCTCATAGAAACAGAGAGTAGAAGGATGATTGTCAGAGACTAGGGATCAGAGAAATGGGAAGATATAAGTCAAAAGGTACAAACTTTAAGTTATAAGATGGGAAGATATAAGTCAAAGGTACAAACTTTAAGTTATAAGATGAATAAGTTTGAGTATCTAATGTACAGTATGGTGACTATAGCTAATAATGATATGGTATACCATATATTATGGTATAATATATACCTGATGTTTGCTGAGAGTAGATCATAAGTGTTCTCACAATAAAAAAAAGAGAGAAAAAAATCACTATGAAAGCTGATGGATGTATTAATTAACTTGAAAGTGGTCATCATTTCATGGTTTATACTTTGTATACATACAGTTTTATTTGTCAGTCACTCCTCAGTAAATCTGGGGCAAAAGTGCCGAGGAACAGGGACCTGCCAGATACTGGAATAGGAATTTAAAGTACAATCAGTAAGATTGGATAATTCAGAGGAAGCTGCATGACATCTAAGTGGGGTATTGAGGTGTGGGCGGGATTCAAATAAACAGGCAGGAGGAGGGGGGAGCTTTCCAAGGTGAAAAACAGCATGGAAATGCCTGCTAAAAGAATAGTATTGCTCAGTCTCCCTTGCAAAGACTTCTCTGACCTCCTCCCATCCCGTCTCTTGCCCTACAGGTTGGATTGAGACTTCCGAGTGCTTCCAGAGTTTTCCATACATGCCTCTATGATAACATTTACATTACATATTCTCTTTGTTTGTTTAAGGCCTTCACCTTTGTATGCACAGCACCCAGATCAGTACCAACATGAGGTTGATAGTCAATATACTTTATGATTGGATGAAAAGAAGATTGAGTAATGATGCATGGGTATTAAAAACCAAAGGGCCAGTAATGAGATGAGTGGAAATGAAACCTCATGAATTCAGAGCTTACAATAATTTTCCATTTGTACACAGTAAAACAGAAAGGCCTTAGTATTGACTGCAAGGATGGATAGGATAATGATAATAGCCTCCTCTAAAATTACTCCCTACTACTCTGCCTAGCACTCACTCCATTTTCACCACAATGGCCTCTTGAATGTCTCTAGAACTCACCAAGCATCTCTGCAACTGGGGCTTTTATAATTCTCAATCCTTCGCCTAGAATGCTCTTCTCTTATTAACATGGCTTGCACCTTCACTTCATTCAGTATTGCTTCAAGCGTCCCTATATTTGAGAGTCCTTCTTTGGCCCCTCTATCTGAAGTAGCATCTGCTGATCACCCTGTTCTTTTGTTATGTTTTTTGTTTCTCCCTGATTTGTCTGTTTATTATCTGTCTCCTCTCCCTAAAATGTTAACTTCTACGACCACAGACTTAGTGCTTAGCACATAGCAGGCACTCAATAAATATTTCTTAAATGAATAAATGAAAGAAAAATAAAGAAGCGGGGCCTAGATACGATATGAGAGAATCTTCATGAAAGCATGAAGTATGAGAGCATCTTCATGAAAAGTCGTAGTTTATAAAGGTTTATCTTGCAGTGGCACACAGAGTGGATGGAATAGGAGGGCTCAAAATGCGTATGACTAATTAGGTGGCTTAAATTGAGGGAAAGACAAATATTATATGATATCACTTATATGTGGAATCTCCAAAAAGAGATGGGGGGAAAAAGCAAAACTCACAGAAACACAGAATTATAAGATGGTTGCCAGGAGCTGGAGGGTCAAGGAAATGAGGAGACATAAGTCAAAGGGTACAAACTTTCATTTATAAGCTGAATAACTTCTGAGGATCTAAGCAGGGCCTGGCCTGGCAGGGGAGCTTTGAAGCAGAGAGGGAATATTTGGTGCATCAGGCAGGTGACTGCTAGTAGGTCTATTTCTCTTAGCATTTTGGAGGTATTCCCTATCAAACCTTTTTCCTACTAAAGAGTTTGGGGACCTTTCAACAGTTCCAGTTATCAAAAGTAGTCCCCTCTCCTCCAGTGTTTTTATGTACCGTAGAGCTACAGAATTGTTCCATTAAATGCCTATCCCCAATCATGAAATTTGCATGCAGAAAGCACTTAGCTCATTTGGAAGGAACTCTGAGGGCTAGAGTGGGCACTTAGCAGTTTAGGCAATCATGAGCTTAAAGAATTATGTTCAGTTGCACTAGGCAGATTTGAGTGCACTTCTGGAAAATAATTTAAATCTTCCCTCTCAGACTAAGATGTACACTCACTCCTCAAACCCTGTGCCTAGTAATCAGTCTCAGATCTGAGGTTCCCTGGATGATAATAAGCCAGAGAACCTAACAGGTAGTGATGGAGGTAGAAGGAGGTACTGAAAACGCTTAATTTGTATTCGGGGACCCTTAAGCCAGCTCAACTCACAACTCTTTTGACCACCCAGCCTAAAAAGAGATTTTGAGTCTCCAATACAGTAATTCCAGTTTGGTCTTATAAAAACACTTTGGTTTAAGCCTGCTTGAAAGCAGTACAGTGCAAGCAGATTATTCATTTACTACCTGTACCTCACCGAATTTTCTTTTCAGAAAGAGTCCTGATTTGGCCTTCGATGGGGTATTTCTTTTTTCATCAATAAAAGGCACAAGGAAAGAAATGTGACTACCTGACAATGTGAAAAGCACCCCGAGTGCATTCTGCCGATGAGCTAGAAATGACAGGTGAACACTGTGTCTTAAAGTCACCCCAGGGGATTCTCTCTCTGATGTGAAGGGAACAGCAGGGTCCATCCTTTCTGATTTAGTCTTTGACAGGCTGCTTTTCTGACAGTGGCTGCAATGTACTAAGTGCTGGTTTGGGAAAAGGATACCAGCTGAAGAGCGCCAATTGCCAATTGCAGGGGAAAGAAGGGGGTCTGAGGAACTTGGGAGATGAAATATGCAAGAGGCTGAAGATGGGAAAACCTCTCAAAAAGCAGTCTTGTATTTAACTTTGCAAACGTCAGAACCTTTACTTTGATGGTAATGTTTTTGGAGTGAACGAAGAGACTGAATTATAATGCCTCTCTTTGTAATTGTAGTTTTAGTTAAAGACTAACATGCTCATGGATATGAATTTAGGAGTCTTAACAATGGGAGCTAATATGCTTTTCTAGGTTGGCAAACAATAAAAGCAGTTATTTACCACTTTGTGTGTGTGTGTGTGTGTGTGTGTGTGTGTGTGTGTTTATGTTTTAACTACTTAATTCTGTCTGTGGAGAAAGAAGAAAATCAGAATCAAGATCCTTTTTTAAGTGCTAAGGGAATAATATCATAGTTTGTACCAAGAAAATGTAGGAATGGGATTTTCCACAGTTGTCAGAAACACGTATATACTGGCTACTTACTCCAACCACAAAAATTTTTAGGACAGAAATATAGACATCAGGGTTGCAACAGAACCATAGCTATAACTCTAATTTGAATCTAATATCTTTTTAAGGACAATCTAGAAATATCAAATGAATAGATTTGCCCCATTGAGTGTCTTAGGTCAAGATTTTGAGACACAGCTCCAGTTCCATTTCTTTTCTATAGATTGAAAGCATTTTTTCCCCTCCAAACCCCTTACCTTGACACTTTGAATGAATTTATTTACCCTAGGGTGCACAGTTTATTCTGTGAAAACAGTGTACTTCGGTTTCTTCAACATAGCTATTAGCTAACTATTTTACTGGATATATCGTTTTATTTTATTTTTATTTTTTTACCCCATAGTTTTCCTTCAAATGGGAATCAGTGAACTAGATGATATATTTAAGTGCACAGCCAGCAGATGGTCAGGCTGAGATGAGAACATATGGTTGAATATATTGTTTGGTTCAATCTTCCATTGGCACAGACGGCATATCCATCTTGATATTCCCCTTTAGCACCTGGGTAAAGAGGGTAAAAGATTTCCCTTGATTCTAGGAAATTTCTATGGCCATCATTGAAAGAACTTTACTATTTCACATTTAAAAAAAGATTGGAGTTAGGCATTTTGAAAAACCAACCACAGAGAAAGTCTAGCATAAATACCTTTTTCCCTTCTCTTAAAAATCAACTTATTGAGGTATATGTTACATATAATAAAATTCACTAATTTTAGATATTTCAATTTAAATGAATTTTGACAAGTGTGTAGACATGTAACCACTGCTCAAGTAAAAATATGGAACAGTTCTATTATCCCAAGTTCTCTTTTTCCCCTTTCCAGTCAATTCCCTCTCATTACTTTAGCCCCTGTCAACCCAGTGAAGTGTTTTCTGTCACTATGGCTTTTTTACCTTTTCTAGAATTTTATATAAATAGATATCATACCATATGCAGCCTTTTGAATCTGGCTTCTTTCACAAAACAAAATGTTTTTGAGATGCATACATGTTGTTGTTTTTCTTTTTTTTTTTTTTTTCCTGCTGGATACGTTTCCATTGTATGGATATACAGCAGTTTTTTTATATATTCAGCAGTTGATGGACATTTGGATTGCTTCCAGGTTGGGGTTAGATGAATAAAGCTGCTGTGAACATTCATGTATAAGTATTTGTGAATAATAAAGAATTTTTTTTTCAATTCCCTTGAGTTAATATGTAAGACTTGGGCTTGCATCAATTTTCTTTTTGTCTTTTTTGGTCGTAAGGATTTTTAAAAATTGAGGTGAAATTCACATAACGCAAAATTAACCATTTTAAAGTAAGCAAGTCAGAAGCATTTAGTACATTGAGAATACTATGCAACCACAAGCTCCAACCAGTTCCAGAATATTTTCATCACTCCATATTATTCTTGAGTCACTTCTCATTAACTCAACCCCTAGTAACCACCCACCTGCTTTCTGTCTCTCTGGATTTAACTCATCCAACTATTTCATATAAATGGAATCATTAAAACATGTGACCTTTTGTGTCTAGCTTCTTTCAGTTTGGATTCATCTATGTTACAGATATATCAGTATTTTACTCCTTTCTATGGTTGAATAATACTCCAGTATATATTTATCCATTAACCTGTTGTTGAACATTTGGGTTAATTTTACTTTGGGGATATGTGAACCATACTGCAATAAATGTTCATGTATAAGTATTTGTTTGAGGACCTGTTTTCAGTTCTTTCAGGTATATACCTAAAAGTAGAAATGCTGTCTTATGGCAATTTTATTTAACTTACTTAAGAACCACCAAATTTTTCCATACTTTATGTTCCAACTTTATATTCCTATAAGCAATGTAATAGGATTTCAATTTCTCCATCTTTTTTCAAAATTGTTTTCTTTTTAAGAATTTTTACCTTTGTAATAGATGTGAAGGAGTGTTTCATTGTGGTTTTGATTTGCACTCTGTCAATATTTGCTTCATGTATTTTCTATTTTTGGTGTACATGATCATAATTTTTATATCTTCTTTATGTTTTGACCCTTTTATCAATATATGACTCTCTAAGTGTCCTATATCAATTTTCACTTGAAGTTGATTTTGTCTGGCAATAATATAGACTCTCCAGCTTTCTTTTGGTTCCTGCTATGGAATATCTTTTCCATTCTTTTGCATTCAACCTATTTTTGTCTTTGGGTCAAAATTGAGTCTCTCACAGACAGAATATTGTTGGATCATGTTTTAGTATTCATTCTGCCAACCTCTATTTTTTAATTGGTGAATTTAATACATTTACATTTAAAGTGATTACTGCTAATAAGGCTATCTTTCACCATTTTACTATTTGTTTTTATAAGCTCTATCTATTTTTGTTCTTCAATTCCTCCAATACTGTCTTTTTTTGTGTTTGGTTAATTTTTTCTAGTCTGTCACTTTGATTCCTTTCTTACTTTCTTTTATGTGTATTCGTTAGTTGTTTTTCAAGTGGTTACCTTCGGGATTTAAATTAATATCCTAAATTTAAATAATCTAGGTTGAACTGATACCAATTTTGCTTCATTAGCATACAAAAACTCTGCTCCTTTGCACCTTCATTTTCCCATCCTTTATATTGTTATTGTCACAAGTTGCAACCTTATACTTGGGCACATCAACATAGATTTATATTTGCTGTTTTATGCATTTGTCTTTTAAATTGTATAGGAAACAAAAAAAAAGGAATTCCGAAGTAAAAATATTACTAGCTCTTATATTTCCCTATGAACTTACCTTTACCAGAACTCTTTATTTCTTCATATAGCTTAAACTTACTATCTAATATTCTTATATTTCAAACTGAAGACCCCCATTAGCATTGCTTGTAGGACAGGTATGCTAGGAACAAACTCCTTCAGCTTCATATATTCAGTGAGAAACAAATATTTATTATTGTAAAGCACTAAATTTTAGGAATATTTGTTAAGAGGTAGAAGTAATCTAAGTGTCAATCAATAGATGACTGGATAAGGAAGTTGTGGTGTACACATAAGCATGCACACACACACACACACACACACTGGACTACTACTCAGCCAATTAAAGGGTGAGATTGTGCCATTTGAGACAACATGGATGGACCTACAGGATATTATGCTAAGTGAAATCAGACTGAGAAAGACAAAAACCACATGATTTCACTCATAGAATCTTAAAAAACAACAAATGAATACATAAAGAAAAAGCAGAATCAGACCTATAAATACAGAGAACAAAACTAATGGTTGCCAGAGGGGAAGGGATGAAGGCTTGGGCTAAATGGGCGGCAAAAGAGACAGGGAGTTATAGGCTTCCAGTTATGAAATGAGTAAGTCATGGGAATAAAAGGCATGGCATGAGGAATACAGTCAGTGGTATTGTAATGGTGATGTAATGGGACAGATGGTATCTATGCTTGTGGTGAAGATCACATAATGTATAAACTTGTCAAATCACTAATCTATATATCTGAAACTAATGTGTATAACATTGTGTGTCAGCTATACAAAAAAACAAAACAAAACCACACATTATGTAAAAATTGTTAGTAAGAATGAAATACAGCCAAGACATCAACCTAAAATATGGAGCCTTGCCTTCAGAATAAGGAAATGGTTTTAAGTAGCCTGGAAATAGCAACCTATGATATTTTAGTAATCTTTGGTTAATCTTTCTTCTAATGAATTTGTAGCATTAGGTTTGGAAGTTTTGAGGCAGATTGTTGATAGGAAGAGCTGATTGTTGGTTTTATTTGATATGGTGGTGAAAGAAAAAGAAGAGCTCAGGAAAAAATAATTGAAAAGGAATATAGAATGCTAAGAAAATCTAGAAATTTTCAGGTTGTGAAATAAAATATTTCAAGTCCTCACCAGTTGCAGATAAGATTATAAAACATTTTGAATTAAAAAGGCCTTCTAAGACTCAGATTCATGGAAAAGTCCAAATTGAGTTTGTCTCTAAAGACACAGCCTCAGAGCAAAGACAAAATATGAATGTGGCTATAACACCTTTGGTTAAGAACTCTGCACAGCTTAAGATATAGCTCAATAGATCATTACAGTTGGGCAAAATAACTTTTATAAGGGGACTAAGAGTATAATTTCAGTGAAGGAAGATATGGTCAAAGGAGATGAAATTAAGTCAAGAGAGAGAAAGAGACATGCCCCCCCCCAAAAAAAAAAAATTATGGGTGTGACTTTGGCATATATGGCTGACTGATAAAACTCATAGATAAAAAATGGGAGAAGGGGTTCAGAGATATGTTATTGACAAAAGTACATTACCCTGGATTTAATAATGAGCAATAAAAGCAAACATAGGTATTCCACTTTATACAGGCAAGAAACAGGCTGAGAAAGAAAGGCGTATTCTCTGATGGTCTTTTCAAATTTGGTCAACGATAACAAAAGAGAAGATATCACAGAGGGTGGATCCAAGAGCCATGGAGAACAATGGACTACAAAGTTATTCCCAGGAATTGGATCTGGGGCCTAATTAATTAGGACGTATTTACTACCATCAGTGGGATTTTTGGTGACTCCTATGTGGCTCCAATTCTTTTCTTTTCCAAATGTGGATGTTAACTATAGTTATCCTGTCTCTTTTCGTCTTTGTGTATGTGTGTGTGTATATATATATGTAAAGCAGATGGCTTGACATTTTAATTCACAAGTCTCTGGATCATGAGTTGCCACATTCTGGCATGAGATTCTGATGCCAGATATTGTCGTGAGATACTGAATATTACCCTGATTGAATATGACTCTTGGGGTATCCATAATTTGCATTTGGAAGGGGAAATCGTAGTAATAGAGAAGACTATGTTATATTGCAGGGGGCAGCAAATGCTGGCTAGATCATAGCCGTACATTTTGTGATGCTTTTTACTATCTGACCCTTTAAATAAAAATTTGCAGGCCTCTAGGGCATTGTGTTATTTGTCAGAATTTCTTCCTGTACTACCCCTTCCCTGCAACTAATGCCATATAAGCAGATTTACTTCCCTGTCTCCTTGACTTTGGGTGTGACCATGTGTCTTCCTTTGGCCAAGCAAAACAAGGGGGCAGCAAGAGCATGTACCAGTCCTAGGATGAAGCATAAAGAAACAGTGCCCATTTCTGTTAAAACTTCTTATGTTTTAACCATCCACCTCTTCTGTTCGTGACAAAACACACACTGGTTAACTGGGGGCTCCAATGAGAGAAATACATGGAGTATACATCTCAACTCAAAGCAAAACCTAGACCGAGATCAAATGATCCCAGCTAAACTTCTCAGAGACCCAACCTACCTGTAGAAATCTCCAGAAGAGACAATGCTTGTTTTTATCAATTTTTTTCTTTAAAGATTTTATTTATTTATTCATGAGAGACACACAGAGAGAGGCAGAGACATAGGCAGAGGGAGAAGCAGGTTCCCTGTGGGAAGCCCAATGCAGGACTTGATACCAGAACCCTGGGATCATGACATGAGCCAAAGACAGACATTCAATCACTGAGCCACCCAGGTGTCTCTGTTTTTATAAACTCTTATATGGTATAATAAAAATAAACATTTGGTCTTTGTCCCCAGTTCCTGGCACAGAGCTCCCCCAAATTTGGAATTTTCTGTCTTTCACATCATAATATGATCTATGGTGGTAGGGGCTAGACAGCTTTAATGGGGGCTGATCAATAGAAAAAACAATGGTGAAATTAGAGAGTTAACTTTTGGCTTCCCCTACCCACAACCTCCAGGGAGGGGAAAGAGGCTGGAAATTGAATTCAATCATCAATGGTGATTTAATCAATCATCCCTACAAGGATAAACCTCTCTAGAAACTCTTGAACAATGAGATTTTGAGAGTTTCCAGATCAGTGAACACATCGGTGTGCCAGGAGGGCAGCACACTCAGAAAGGGCATGAACGCTCTCTTCTCCCTACTTTCTCCCATATCTTGCCCTATCCATCTATTTCATTTGGCTATTCCTGAATTGTATCCTTTTTAATAAGTTGGAAATCACAAGTAACTTTCCTAATTTCTGTAAGCCACTGTAACAAGTTACTAAACCAAAGGAGGAGAGTTGTAAGAACCTCTGAATTTGTAGTCTTCTGATTAAAAGTTAGGGTAGCTTGGGCACCCCACTTTTGGCTGACATCTGAAGTGAGGGCAGTTTTGTGGAACAGAGTCCTTTAACTGTGAAGTCTGTGCTACTCCAGAAGTTAGTGTCTAAATTGAATTGAATTGTTGGACCTTCAGTTGGTTTTAGAAAATTGATATGGAAAAACAGCATGTATTTGATGATGGTAGAAAAAATACACACACTGAGTTTTGGGAATGCTTGTTACACGGTAGTATTTGGTGATGGTAGAAAAAGTACATACACTGAGTTTTGGGAGTGTTTGTTACACAGTACTATTGCAACATAAACCTAACAAATATAAAAGCTGTCTTTCACACTAAATTTTTTTTTAAAACTATATATTGAAATAAAACATTTGGCTAACTGATCATAATCTTAGGGATAAATTCCCAATGTTTTCAATGTGACCTCAATGTACATAGATTTATTTAAAGTTGGCCGGCTGCTTAGTCAAAAACAAAACCAAAACAAAATTTCAGGAGCTCTGAAGTTTTATTTCATTAATACAACAAAGATTTAGTGATGTAAATGTTGTGCAGTGATAATAAAATAATACTTAAAACTATTTTTGTTATGTAGATTTTAGAATGACTAAACTTACAGGAGCCTTTTCAAAGGCTTTTATTTTTTAAAGAGAACAAAGAGACCTAAGAGTGCTAGATTTTAGACCAGAAGAAGCTTGTTAAATAGGAAAAAAACTATAGGGAAAAGACAAACTTTATTTCTAATTTATGCTTAAGGCATAAGACGTAACCCATGTTTTATATGGAACTCCACTATATTTAGTAGTGAATCCCCCTTATTTTCTTTACCTTTTATGTTTTTTTAAATTGTTCTCTTCCTCAATTTCTCTAACATATTGTAAGTTTTTGTTGAATCTTAGGGACGTATTCATAGGTAACTGCTAGTGTCCAAAACAAAATATAGTAGATGTCTGGCCTAACTGGAGAAGATTCTAACTGCAAGGGACTCTGGGCTAGGAATATTCAATTTCAGGTATAGTTTTCTGTGACATGGCCATTTTAATCTCTATAAAATGATTCTAGATAATTGTACATACACAAGAAGCTCCTTTAAAGTCAATATTCTCAACAGAAACTGAAAATTCTATACAGTTTCAAATCCATTGGGAAAAAAACAGATGGAATCAAATTGAGTCTATCCAAGAACTTCAAGATAACAGTTTGTTCAATATAGAATGGACTTTGCTATAAATTTGGTGTGTCATACTGTACTTAACACATTATGATTAATGAAAAACCAAAAGGGTCTTTGAAAAAAGTCGTCTTTAACCAAATGATTGTGATATGTCCTAATTGCATTATGGGGCTGAAGGAGAAGAATGGAACAAACATTTGTTGAATATCTGGGCCAAATATTATATGTCTTCGGAGTGAAATTTTTGAATATTTCATTTGTTCTTTTTGATATAACGTCATGTCCTATATGAAAACAGATTGAAATATAAGGACTAATGACAAGTAACAAGTGACTCTTGGTTTTGGAAACAAATTCTACCTTATTTAGTACCTGAGTAGATGTACTAAGAAGTCTGAATAAAAATGATTCACATCTAAACATACTTCTCTAGTTCCAGATTTTGAATGTATTGTGTATTCAAAAGATACTGAAGAATAAATTCCTGAACATTTTTTTTTTTTATTCTGCAAACTCTGTAGAAGCTTCTTTGCTCCATTAACTAGGTCTAAGTCTTTTGTTTTAATGGCCTGCCAACGATTTTCTTAATCTTTATTCTGCTCTTTGAAATGGTTCTCTTAATCTCATATAAGCTTCTTTGGCTTGGGTCAACCCATTTGGGGCTCCTTTGGAAAATAAAATCCAATACCCAGTACAGGGGCTGCCCACTGTCAGAAGAGTCAGGCCCCAATCTTGGACACATGGTTCCTTCCTGAGAAGTACGGCTAAGAGGCATCTGCTGTGGATGTACTCATGAATAGCCACTCTTCTGAGATCCGGGAATTCATTATTCTCAAGCAGTCTGCAAGAACCAAAAACCAAAATTGAAATCAGTTAGGTTTAGTTTCTTCTTCAGAAATCTAGAGATTTCTGCAGACCAAATCTAAAAAACGCTTCTTTCCTTGACACAGTGGGATTCAGTTGGCTTGTTCCACTATACGGCCTTGGAGTATCTTGTTTCTAGCGCCCCCTCTAGGTTCTATGCAGGGAGCTGGCGGTCAGCCGTCTATTCCTCTGACTGGAGGGAGATTATTTACTCTTGTTTCCAGAAACACGTTATGTATCTCAAAGACCCTTAGGTGAAGGCCAAAGAGAGCCTCTTCCGCCTTCTGAATCTCAATGGCCCTGCTGCCTATACCCACCTGTGTGCAAAAGGGAGCCCTGGGCTCTTTATCTTTTGTCTATCTCAACAGTTTTCTCCATCCGCTGTAGATACAGCCAGGGTATCAGAAGGGAGGCAAAACCCAGCTAGTTCTGCCAATTTTAAGCAGATAAGAGGTGACTTTTTACCTTTAAAAAAGTTTTAATTTAATAGTTTAAAACTGGCACACAGTCTCCATGGCTGGAGGCTACTGTATTCCTCTGACATAGATGACTGAGAAGCCTTGGAACATAAATATATGCAATAAGCCAATAATTCTGCCTGCCTTTCTGCTGCTCCTACAGGGTATCTCAGAGCTGGCAAACAGAAGGGTAATGGGAATTAGAAGGAGGGGGAAAACAGCAATAAAAATATAAATCAAAGAAAGAAGGAAATCCATTTGCTCCTTGGCAGCAGAGACAGTGCTCGGCTAATCCATGCTGAGTGCAATCCAATACTCCTTTATATAATCCTGTGCCGGTGGAAGAAAATTAAAGTTTAATGCAATAACGGCTGACACAAATCACTTTTGTTGCCCAGAAGCAGATTAAAGAATAGTTAAAATCATACAAATCTAATTTCTTTTTTTGTTGTTGCTTTATTCTGTAACATCTTGATGCTTTAATCCCTAGCATCAGTTTTTGATTATTAAACATATATTGCCAACATAAGAGAGATTGCAGGAAAAACAGTGACAGCCAGGAAATGATTTGTTCTCAAATGGTACATGTTAAAGCTCTTTCAAAATCCATAAATTTTTCATAGGTTGGTAGAGGTCCGTGCCTTTAATCAATCTGTGTCAAGGGAATTTTAAAATAAGCATAAAGGTAATGGAATGCTATCAATCATAATTGGTGCTGGAAAGAACCATCACAGTCCATCAGCTATCACTCTTGTGTTGTGCATGTGTATGTGCACATGTGTGTGTATGATGTGTACACATGTATGTCAGAATGGTGCATTACCAGTCTCTATTTTTTATTACTGCCATCAGTGGGACAATTTGAGGACCTTGTATAAAGGTAGACAGGAATTTAAAAACAACAACAAAAAAACCCCAAACTCATTGTGGCTATAATTTCTACCTTCTCCTGTTCCCTTTATAGGAATTGCTATCTCTGCAGAGACAACAACTTACTTCATCCATGAAATAGACTTCTCCATTAGAACAGAAGCATTTAAAAAAATAAGGTCTCCCCAACTTTTAAGCTATATAAATGCCCCTTTGCTACTTGCAAATGCTGCAAGGGGGTTAGAATTTCCCCCACCCTATCCACATACCCAGGACCAACACAGTGAAAGGAAAATTCACACAGGTTTCTTGATAACAAAATTTGATAAGGCAGAGACATTTTTGCAGAAACTCTTGCTGGAATTAAATCAAACTTTTGCTCTAATGCCATGGATTTCAAGTAACACTATCTAGGGGTTTTCCATAAAAGGTTCTGAAATCATCTCTGTCCCATTTCATGGGAACTTTGTGGTTAATGGGTATTATCTATATTTAGTCATAGTGTCAGCAAGAAATTTCCAAGGAAAGAAAATTCTGGATGCATGCTTCCCTTGTACTATCAGTAGGGTTCAGTTCTCTACTTGAGCTGAAACCTACTCTGTGTGTATATGTATATATGTGTATGTGTGTTTTAACTTTTATGATGGAAAGTTTCTAACATAAAAGGAAAAAATATAATATCATTCAACTTGAGTAATTACCCATTAATGTCCAATTTTGTGTCATCTATACTTTTATCCATTCTTCACTGCCCCATTTGAAGCAAATCTCCAATAACATATCATTAAATACATAAATATTTCAGCATATATCCTTAAAGATAAGGATTCTTTTTCAAAATAGAGCCAAAAATCATAATGCCAACTTAGAAATTTTCAATACTTTCTAAATGTCATTAAATATCCAGTCACTGTTCAAGTTTCCAGGATTATCTCATACATATCAATTTTTTAAAATTTACTGACTCATAAGGATTGAAATAATGTTTCCAATTACAATTGGTTAATATGCCTCTTAAATACTTTTTATCTTAAAAGCCTCTGTGTCCTCATATGCCCATCTCTCTCTCTCTCTCTTCCTTTTAATTGTTACACAAAATTTTACACAGTTCCTTGCCATCTGAGTTTTACGGACTGAATCTCATTGATGTCATTTAACATGTACTTCTTGATCTTTCTCATAACTTGATATATAGGTCTAGAAGCTTGACTTGTTCCAGAACAGACCTTCCTGGTTCAGTACTCTTATTCAAATGCTGACAGCGTTTGATGGGCCAATCCAAGGTTGGTTTCAGACACAGTCATTTAGTGGCAGCTATGCCAAAAATAACCACAAACATTGGAGGCTTTGTATAGAAGAGGTTTTGAGTTTTGTTTTGTTTTGTTTTCCCCAGAGGAGCCCATGTTACTGGGTTTCAGTACTCAGTGGTTACCCCATATTATTTCCTTTCTCGCTCCACTCACCTAAGAGTACTGTAAGCACATTGTTCAGTGAATTTATAGACACCTAGAATTTTGGATCTGGATATGATCATAGAAGTTTTAACCTATATTACTAAGCATATATTTTTTGAAAAGACACCGAAGCCAAGAGAAACTAAGTAACTTCTTCAAGATTGCATGACTTTAAACATTTAATTCTAAAAAATTTAAAAATAATTTAAGCTTTTACCACCCATCTGTAGATGACTTGAGTTTAGAGCTTTGAGAGCAGGCCATTTCTGGGGGTAATACTGGTGGTTTGTGTTCAGCCAGTTCACAAACACAAATGAAATGTGACTTCTACAAGTATAAAAAAAGAACTTCAGTTGTTTAAATACCTATTGTGTACCATGAACGTAGTAGATTCTTTACACACTTCACTTAAATTAACACATATAATGACTATAAGAAGTGTATTATTGTGTGTTACACTTTATGTGTGAAGAATTAAGCCGTACAGAGTTTAGACAAAGTTACCCAAGCTTATACAGCTAAAAAATGGAAAAACTGGGATTTAAGCAGAGTTGTCTGAGTTCAAATCACAAATCACATGGTATCTCTGCTATGATATGTTGCATTTATAGCAGTAGGGCTTGGAGTCAGAAGATCACAGCTCTGCCTCTAATTATCTGTGGTAACACTCAGTAAATCACTTGCCCTTTGAACCTTAAGTTTATCATTTCTAAGAATGGATTATAAAAAGAAGCTAAGTTTGCCATTAAAGTCAAAGGGCTGATATATGTGGATAGCATTTTATAAATAGTAATGAGTTACACAAATGCCTATCATTCTAATTTACCTGTTTATCTCAAGCACACACATGACAATTTTGCTTATGTGGGCCACTAGAGGATTAGAGAGAAGTGAAAAAAAAAATCTCTGTCTCCAAATCTGGGTTGACTTCTTGCATCAGTAAACCCTTGTGAATCTGGTGCAGAAGACTTGAATGGTTTTGCACAGGATGTGTGGCAAACATGGAGAAGCATGGCCCAGATTCCCATTGACGAGAGACTTGTTGGCCAGGTCCTGGGAATGCTGTAGACAGTAACCTCAGCTCTCATCCTGTTCACAATTGACTCAACTGCAGGAAGCTGCAACACCCAAGAATAAATTCTTTCTGCTACTCTAGATGACCAATACAATGACTAACCGAATCAAAGTTATAAGGCCCATTTAGCCCCCTGAGGGACACTTTCCTGCATGTACACTGCAGAACCTCTCATGGGGTTAGACAGTGCTTTGTGGGCCTGCAACATAGTTTGAATTCCCTCTTTGACCAATTCTACTCTCTTCTCCTTCCTTCCACAGGTATGCATCCCTAACCATACCTAATCAAAAGCCATATTCCATTTCACTGTTTCCCCAGAACCTAACTTGTGACACATGTGTTTCCTGAACTTTTTTTTTCATATTTCATCCTAGGTAAACAAACTATTACAAACTTAGAGTCCGTTTCAAATGCAATTCCTTCAGACTTCTAATAAAGTGCAACGTGTTTGAAAAATGGCAGATATTTTCCCATTTAGGTTGAGCATTTGGGGGCCCCTTTCTTTGGATAACTTGAATAGGGATCAAAAAAAGCTTTTTCTGCCAAGTGCTGCAGTACCTGAGTATTTCAACTTGATATCAATAACAATGCTCACGACAAAGAGAAAGTGTCATTATTCAGTTCTTCCTTTCTTGAGAAGAGAGAAAAGGATCTCTAGTGGTAGATTCAATATTTTATTTGCTGTAGGTTGGATTTTACTTTAAGAATATGGTATTGTGACTAAGAACTGAGCAGTGAAGGGTGATGATTTCAAAATATAGTGGAGGAAATGAAAAACATAGGGAAACGACAGAATTAGAACCGGGCTAGAACATTGCCAGTGCTATAAAACATGCTAAAATCAGAGATACAGGATTGAGGAGAAAGAACTCATTATATAAAGTAAGGAAAAGAGGTTGTGCTAGGTAAGTGTGGTCAGAAAGAGTGTATTCTCTTTTTTTCTTTTGGCCCCACAGATTATTTTTAATTTTCATAAAATTTTGTTAGTTTCTTGAATACAGAAAACAAGCAAGGAATAAACAGCTTTTCATTTTGCACCCAAATAGGGCTTCCAGCAAAAATAGAAAAAGAAAAATATATAAAAGTGCAATTACAAAAAGCAAAATTCAAAAATTCAAAGAGTAAAGATAGCCATATTATGAAAAGGAAAAGCTTTCCTTTCTTTTAAGTTTCTGTCCCTTAAAGAAGTCACTAGTATTAGTTTCTTATTAATCTTCCCAGGAAAAAAAATTGGTCATATATCACTGTGTGTGTTTGGGTGAATTCATGTATTTAGCTATCTATGTGTGTGCCTATGTGTATATAAATATGCATATCTTATCCTGTTCTGATTATATTACTCAAGCAAACTATCCCAAAACTTAGTGGCTTAAAACAAACAATACTTTTACTGCATCTTACGATTTTGTGAATTAAAAAAATTTTTTTAAAGATTTTACTTATTTATTCATGAGAGACACAGAGAGAGAGAGGCACAGACACAGAGGGAGAAGCAGGCTGCAAGCAGGGAGCCGGACGTGGGACTCCATCCCGGCACTCCAGGAGCTCGCCCTGGACCGAAGGTGGCGCTAAACCTCTGAGCCACCAGGGCTGCCTGAATTAAAAATTAGAGCAAGGGTCAGCCAGGCAATTCTTCTGCTCCTGTGGCATCAATTGCTACTCTAGGAAATTCTCGGTTGGCATCTGGTCTGGTCTGCAGCTCAGTGATCCCCAGGAACAAGACAGAAACCAGAATTGGCATAAGGTTACTATATTTTCTTTATCTGTTAATAGTCACAGCTTAGCCCAATTTCAAGGGGAGGGAAATAAGACTGCACAGTGTCTAAGTGGCCATATGAATTTATTGTAACTGAGTATTATGTGTACTGTGTACATATTTATACATATGTGTATGGAGTATGCATATTCATGGATGCTTTTATCTATATTCTATAAGAAATGTACACAAAAAGATCAGACATTCAATATTCTTTTTTTAAGTTTTATTTATTTATTCATGAAGACATACAGAGAGTGGCAGAGACATAAGCAGAGAGAGAAGCAGGCTTCCTGCAGGAAGCCCGATGTGGACTCCATCCCAGGACTCCAGGATCTGCCCTGAGCTGAAGGCAGGCACTCAACCACTGAGCCACCTAGGCATCCCGACATTCAATATTCTTAAAACCAAAGAGCGTGTGTATATGGTGTAGGATAAACTATCAGAAGTAAAATTCCTCTCTTAAATTTATAAGATATCATTGAACTATAACTTCATATTTTATTTCACTTTATTTTTTTAAGATCTATTTATTTGAGAGAGAGAGACTACGTGCACACACATATGCGTGAGTGGAGGGAGTGGCAGAGGGAGAGAATCTTCAAGCAGACTCCCCTCTGAGCACGGAGCCCAGTGAAGGGCTCTATCCCTCAACCTGTGAGATCATGACCTGAGCCAAAGCCAAGACCTGGGTGCTTTACTGACTGAGCCACTCAGGTACCCCTATAACTTCATATTTTAGATGATAAACTTCAACTACACATCATGATATTAAATGAATATAGATTTTAGAACTTGAGATTGGACTCTACCTAAATGCAGCAGTATTTTCTGCCTACAGTTGTAGAAGACATCTATCGGACTACTTACCTTCTTCTTCTTCTTCTTCTTCTTCTTCTTCTTCTTCTTCTTCTTCTTCTTCTTCTTCTTTTTTTTTTTTTTAGATATATTGATCTTAATCCAAAGCAAACAACATAACAAAAATAAACATCTCATTATTGATTTTAAGGATTCTTTTCCATTCCATTTGCTCCTCACTTAGTCCGCATGTTGTTACTATTCCTATAATTGGCTTCTGGGAAACTGTGATAAATCACAAACAGTAAATCTTGAGTTGGTATTTACTGATTTTGGAAGTAAGTTGGCATCTCTTAACCAGCTGTAAGGGAGTTAGCTGAGGTGAGAATACAAAAGAATACATTCTGTATAAAAGGGAATTGAATTTTTCCTCCTTGTGCTCTCAGGCTTAGGATTTGCCCCTCCTCCTCACTCAGGGAGTTCTATCAGATAACTGAGCCATCGAGACCCTGGAACCACCTGATGAGAGTTTAGGGAACTATCTCTTCTATATTGCACCTTTTCTTCCTCATGGTCATTTCTTTTATTTCTTCAGAGAGGGATATATATACTTGAAACTTCCCTACTTGTCTAAAATCTCAATGGCTCTCTTTAATCTCACACAGACAACACTGTGCTTATAGTTTTGTCCATCTTCTTACACATTCACCCTTTTCACTGCCTTCGTCCCATCTATTCATAAACGCAGGAAAAATACAGAGAGATTTCAATATTTGTATTAAAAAATCAAACACATGCACCTTCAAGGAAAATTATGTATTCAAATAATTCACTCTATTTGAACTCTGAAGATCTATATAGAAATGTGGTACTTCCAAGCTGTGTTTCACAAACTTCCTGATTTAATCAGATGAACTTCCTTCTACCATGGTTTATGATATGATAAATGTCATATTGCTGACATATTACAATACAGAAAAATGTATGTTACTGCCAACACCCTTGAAAAATAATGAGGTCACCCTCTTTCATCCATTCATCTGTAAATATTGAATTCCTCTTAAATGCTGGACACTGTTTTAAGAACTCGAGAATATAGCAGTGAATAAGACAGACATAGTTCTCAAGAGTTATATTCTATTGTTTATGTGCATGGAGTTGGATAGCCCAGAAGGGTATTAAGATTCTTTCTTGGGGATCCCTGGGTGGCGCAGCGGTTTGGCGCCTGCCTTTGGCCCAGGGCGCGATCCTGGAGACCCGGGATCGAATCCCACATCAGGCTCCCGGTGCATGGAGCCTGCTTCTCCCTCTGCCTATGTCTCTGCCTCTCTCTCTTTCTCTCTCTGTAACTATCATAAATAAATAAAAATTAAAAAAAAAAAAAAGATTCTTTCTTGTTCTTTGTCCAGGGCATTTAGGTTCCAATCACTATGGCAGACCAGCATTCAGAAGGCCTCAAATGTCATCATTTGGTTTTGTTGTGGCCTGGGATGCTAACTGAGGTACAACCCACAAGTCTCTGTATTATCTTTTGCTTCCAAAAACTTTTTAGATTTTTTATTTTTCTCAACAACATTTCAAAGACAACTCTGTACACATCTGTTGTGTTTCTGCACATCTTCTGAGTGAGGTATTTCCTGTCCTTTGTTTCAAGCTGTCTTTTCAAGGATATTTATATAGAGAGAAGAATCTTAGTAGATAGAGTGTCTCCCTCAGGAGTAAAGGGCAGGCATGCTTCTTGTCCAGTATAATAAAGATGATGTCTCCCTCTGGAATAAAGAGAAGGCATGCCTAGTGCTGATTATAAGATTCAAGTTCCCTAAGCTCAGAGTTCCTCTCTTGTAATGAAACCTTCTGTGTGCACAGGTATCCTCACACTTTCTTCATGTCACCCTGTGGGAATTGGGCTTTGTGGAACTACGGCAAAAATGCCAATACTCTAACTACTGCTGGTGCTGTGAGTTATAAACTGCCCTTCATCTATGACCCAGGAGTTTGGGGTCTTCTGCCATCATCCATGAAACTTGGCAGGATAACTTGTTAGCTTGCAAATAGGAAAAAATCTCAGACCCTTCACAGCTCTTGAAGGCAACTTCGTGAAGGAAACCATGAGTGCTATTCCAAAGGTGTTACTAGTAAATAATTATTCACTACTCCAGGGCTTAAAGGAGAATGAGACAGGGAGAGGAAGGGGTGATGTTCCCTACATTTCAGCTCTTGAGAAACATGGCCATCTACCCCACATTCAGAGGGGAGAGTGGAGTCACAGCTGTGGGAACAAAAGTAAAATGTTGATATATCTCCTTCAGCACTAATCTTTTTTGGAGTGACTATTTTCATGTGCGTTTTAATAAAATACATTCTCTAATTTGATGCCTTCTTAAACACAAATTATTAAACAGGATTCCAGCCTTCTGCAGAAGGCAAGTTCCTTATTGCAAACATAATTTATTGTATTAAACTAAGGTTGTGTTCTTGCTGCTTTGCAGATGCCTTAAGCTGACAACTAACTTTGTTGTCTCCTTCCTAGGTATTGAAGGCCACTTCACCAGAAGACAGCCTTGTTCTCTTGCTACTTCTCATCTGCAGGCCCACATTTTGAGATCAGAATACCTAATTACACACAACTTCTGGGCCCCATTCTACCATGAAGAGGAGGGCAACCTCTCCTACAGAGTCAATTGGCAGTTCCCTGAGACCTTTACACTTTGGGTTGTGACTTACAGATAGACATGGTAGATGTGATTTTTTATTACCTTCATCTTCCAGATGTCTCTCTTTTCCAAGTTTTAAAAACTGTCCTGTGAGGGGCTCCTGGGTGATTCCGTTGGTTAAGCATCTGCCTTTGGCTCAGGTCATGATTCCAGGGTCTTGCTTGGTGGGGAGCCTGCTTCTCCCTCTCTCTTTGACCCTCTCCCTGCTTATGCACTCTCTCTCTAAAATAAATAAAATCTTATCTTATTGTATTGCATATCATTTATGAATAAATCATACAGTGTCACTTTTCTGTGTGTACTCTGATGTCTGTTTTGCAATGGGTGTGTGATGATTGTGTACAATTGCTAATTTACTTGCTTTCTAACTAATCATATTCCTGATATCTTAACACAGTGCTTATTTTAAGTCATTTCATTGTTTATTTTATTAATAATTATATTAATTATATAGTGTATCATATTATATTTTGTATAACACATATTATTTACTGTATAAAACATTCAGTTATTTATATAACATAGGTAATGACATTCCTACCATATATGGAACATATAACTAAAGATAATATGTATATATTTATATAAATTCAGGTCAAAAGTATCTATATTCAAAATAATTATAGATAAATATTTGCCTAGGGACGCCTGGGTGGCTCAGTGGTTAAGCATCTTCCTTCGGCTCAGGGCGTGATCTCGAGCCCTGGGATTGAGTCCCACATCAGGCTCCTTGCGTGGAGCCTGCTTCTCCCTCTGTCTATATCTCTGCCTCTCTCTTTCTTTATGTGTCTCTCATGAGTAAATAAATAAAATTTGAAAAAAAAAGGTTAAATTCTTTAAAAAATAAATAAATATTTGTCTAGATAGAATGCTAGATTGATAGGAAGGTGGATTTTGTTACAGTGACAAATTAACCTCCAAATCTCAGCGGCTTAAATCACAAAGATTTATTTCTTTTGCACACTCTGTGTATTTCATGATTGGCGAGGGATCCTGTTCCACATAGTTGCTTGAGGCTCCAGGTTGAGCCATCTTGTGATGCTGCCATCTTAGCATTGTGGCCTTTTGAGTGGCCAGTGAAAGAGAAGAGAGTACAGAGAATTCATATCTTTTAATTGCCTCTGACCAGATATGGCATATGGAATTTACACTCAGACTGCTGGTCACATTTAGTCATGTGGCCTCCCTAATTGCAGAAGAGACTGGGAAATAGGGGGAAGCACATGGGATATTGGGTGAATATTACTGCATCTGCCACAATAACAATTAATAGACCTGGGTGAGCAGGAGAGTTGTCTCACTCCTACCCTTGGCATGGGAAGGACACATAGGCTTCCTGTGGCATTGCAAAAAGTAGCTCAGTTTGAGGATGAACCCCAGAAGACAAAATGACCCAGAAGCAAAAAGGCTCTGCATTATTGTTGGAAGTAGGAGCAAAAGAGAATTAAAATAGAATCGTGCTGGGGAGGACCTCGTAGAACTGACACATGTGTTTCATGAGAGAGCCAGCATTTGAACACCTATCATACAGATGTCATTAAGATCAGGTAGTTTTAGGCAGAGAAGCAGGGGCAAATAGCAAGAAAGAATTTCAATCACATGCCCAGTTAGCAAACAGACTTTTGTCCTTTGCTCCCTTTTTTCTTCTCTTGGCACCTGACATGAGTGAAGTTAGGTTTTGTAAAGGAAGGAGAACAAGTGACCCCAGAATAAAATCATCTCTTAGCCAACCCTAACTGAAAAATGGACATAGAGAAGGGGATCAAAAGACCACACGTGTGTCATGCATGTGTGCACATGCACATACATAGAAATACAGATACATGTGCATACACGTGCATGCACAAATACACACACACTCACATTTTAGTGTCTTAGAACTAAAGTTTCATTGGCAGTGGGTAAAGGATCACTTTAAATCAAATATGAGATTGGAGTTTTAAAGTGAACTAGATGGAATTCTTGTTATGGTCACCTGCAAAGGCCAATAGACTCCTCCCACCCTTCCCTGCATTAGTTGTGATGTCAAATGATGATACCACACACACACACACACACCAAGAAGGCATGAAAACGTTTAGTACTTACATAGTTGAGGTTCAGAATTCCTTGAGAGAGCTTGAAAGGAATACTGACCTGGATTTTTATTGTAGTTAGGAGTGGAGCTGGGCCCAAATGTGTGCTGGTAGGGGCTTGTGTAATATTAATCTCCCTTTGGAGTACCACAGAGAAAGTACCTAGGGTTCCTTATCAGTTCACCCAGATGTGGGGCACAAAAGGAAGAGTGAAGGCAAGGCTTAAAAGTTATCAGCATCAAAAATCACAAACTGTAGTCATAATCCTCATTGCAACTCAGTAACTGAAAATGATGAGATATGATGGAATCTCCTTGAGGCATTCATTGGTTGAGGGTCAGAGGAAAGATGTTATTTTGCAGCAGAAGAAAGGGAAGACGAGAGAACTCATGTCAAGTCCCCTTTATGGTAGAATGGCTTCTGAAATGGGTTGAGACCCAAAGGACTGACTCGGTTCTTATTGTAGACTTAAACCATAGGATAATATGTGCCCTTGTTCCTATTGCTACTTAAGTGACCTCCCAAAGTCAGAGAGATTCTAAGAAGTGCTAGAGTCTTATTAAATATCTGTTTAGTAGAGCATTACCCTAATAGTGTCTATTTGACACTAAACATGACAAGAAAGTCTAGTTCTTAGGACTTGAGTACAAGGCCTGGATTGACCAGCTATAAGATGAGGCCCACCCTCTAAAGCACCCAAGATGTAGCACGGTGTGTGTAGAGTTGGCCCACTAGACCTGAGGTCGAAAACTGAAGGACATCAGGGTGTCTCTGCAAGTGCACATATCTTGATAAGTATTAGTGTCTTTTAAAAAGGAAACCTAGCTTAGAAGAGAAGAGACATTTCAGGTAGGAAAAATCATGAATATCATAAAATAAAATATGTCCTCTATTTTCCATTGTGTTTTAAAGTTATTCTCCATAACATTAATTTAAGGCCTTAGGGGTTTGGATTAAACTGAAGTTTTATAAAAGCACTGTGGTAAAGCAGGAATTATACACCCTCTCCCTGCCTTTTCATGTTACATATATAAATTACTATAAATTTTAAAGTTATTTAGGGCTATTTCCCCAAATCTAGCTAATAATTATAATTACCTGGGACCCATGTTAAGAAAATGGATTCCAAAGCTTCACCCCGGACCAACTACATCAGAATATCCAGCAGAAAAGTTTATAGATTTGTATTTTTGACAATCTCATTTCCCCCAGATGATTCTGACAGCAGCCAACTTCTTATTTATTTATTTATTTATTTATTTATTTATTTATTATTATTTTTTAATAAATTTATTTTTTATTGGTGTTCAATTTGCCAACATACAGAATAACACCCAGTGCTCATCCCATCAAGTGCCCCCTTCAGTGTCCGTCACCCATTCACCCCCACCCTCCCCTCCTCCCCTTCCACCACCCTTAGTTCGTTTCCCTTAGTTAGGAATCTTTATGTTCTGTCTCCCTTTCTGATATTTCCCACACATTTCTTCTCCCTTCCCTCATATTCCCTTTCACTATTATTTATATTCCCCAAATGAATGAGAACATACAATGTTTGTCCTTCTCCGATTGACTTACTTCACTCAGCATAAGACCCTCCAGTTCCATCCACGTTGAAGCAAATGGTGGGTATTTGTCGTTTCTAATGGCTGAGTAATATTCCATTGTATACATAAACCACATCTTCTTTATCCATTCATCTTTCGAAGGACACCGAGGCTCCTTCCAGAGTTTGGCTATTGTGGCCATTGCTGCTAGAAACATCGGGGTGCAGGTGTCCCGGCGTTTCATTGGATCTGTATCTTTGGGGTAAATCCCCAGAAGTGCAATTGCTGGGTCGTAGGGCAGGTCTATTTTTAACTCTTTGAGGAACCTCCACACAGTTTTCCAGAGTGGCTGCACCAGTTCACATTCCCACCAACAGTGTAAGAGGGTTCCCCTTTCTCCACATCCTCTCCAACATTTGTGGTTTCCTGCCTTGTTAATTTTCCCCATTCTTACTGGTGTGAGGTGGTATCTCATTGTGGTTTTGATTTGTATTTCCCTGATGGCAAGTGATGCAGAGCATTTTCTCATGTGCGTGTTGGCCATGTCTATGTCTTCCTCTGTGAGATTTCTCTTCATGTCTTTTGCCCATTTCATGATTGGATTGTTTGTTTCTTTGGTATTGAGTTTAATAAGTTCTTTATAGATCTTGGAAACTAGCCCTTTATCTGATACGTCATTTGCAAATATCTTCTCCCATTCTGTAGGTTGTCTTTGAGTTTTGTTGACTGTATCCTTTGCTGTCAACTTCTGATGCCCCTTCGACATAAGGCATGGTATCCACTCTATTTTGGAGTAATAAGATCTCTCCTATCAGCTGAGGAAAGCCTGGGGCACTATGGTAGGGAAACAATGGTTTTTAGAACATATGAACTATACAAAAGTACTCTTCTGGGTTTAATTGCACTTAATTGATTCTATTTTGGACATGCTACAGAAATAGCATATTTTGTTGGCTAATACACAGCTCATTTTGGTCGTTCAGTGAGACTATTTGTGGCATTTAGGTGGCCTTTCCTTTTTGGTCTAACAACACCTGGCCCCATACCACCATCAGGGCACATTTCACATGCTATTGCCTCTTCAGAAACATATCTGCTCCCTCCTAAATCCCCAGGATTGAGCTTCTTGGGAACAGAGAGCAAGAATTTTCTAAGGTGGAGTGCTGGCAGTTAGAATAGGGATTATTTGTTAAATAAATGTGAGAATTAATGAACGTACTGACGCATGAATATGTGAATATACGAGTGTGATAATTATATTAATTAGAGAGGTTCAAAATAATTATGAACAGGCAGAGGACAAAAATCAGTCGGTAGTTCTTTTTCAAAGAGAGCTTATATGACCATTGTTCCCAGAGTTATTTATCCACCCAATGTCATAAAAATCTGAGCACTAAAGCTTATGTTTAATGAAAGGACAGTAAAACCGTCTCAAGGTCTTTAGTAAAAAGGAGCTGCTAAAAATTCTTAACAGGAAGAACATCCTAAGAGAAAAGTAGTAAAACATGTCCATATATATAACCTAAAAACATGTATGTGTCATGCAAGAAAGCTTTAAAGTAGGAACTTGTTAAATATTTTTACTATACTTTTTATTCATTTATTAGTTTGAGTTCCTACCTGGGATTGCCACATTTCTCTTTGTTGAAGAAATTTATGCTTGCTTGTCTATCTATTTATATGACCATCTATGTTCATGCCAATTTTTTAACTCTATATCGTATCTGATACCACACTACATACATTGGTACTTAATAAAGATTATTTGAGCATGAAGATTTGATTACTAGCAAATGGCAGTTGAATATTTAATAGAAGATGACATCTTTGCATTTAAATGTACATTTATTCTCAAAATGTTAAACAGGAATAGTTGGGGGAAAAGCCTTAAAGAATGAGCTATCATGTTTCTGGGTTATGTTGGCAATAATTCTCCACTATATTAGTTCCTTCAAAGGTGAATGATTTTTGATTATGATATAACCTTAACTTGCCATCTGTTATGAAACAGTGTATGAACCTTAAACTTAGGATTTTCAGCTTCACAAATTCTCCAACAATTATGGACTCTTATTGACTTCATAATTACGTCTAGACAAGGTTAACCTGCCATTCTGTTAATGTGATTGTTCGGCTGTGAACCTTGCAAATTCTTGTAAGTAATTATGATCTTTGCTTTGAAAAACAAATATTTTCATAAACCTTTCAAGGAGTGGAAAAATCCTATGACAAATAAGAAAGATTCTTGGAGCTTAAGAGGCACCTTCAAATCCAACTGTTTCCACTTCCTGGGACAGAACCCCAAATTAAAGAACATATGAAGTAAGGAGCTTTTTCATCATCAGGGCAGAGGAGCTTTTTCTCTGCCCAGGGTAGAGAACTCATGTCTTTCTAACACAAAATTTGGGGTGGTGTCCCATACAAGTCAAATGCTTACTGTATAAACAAAGATGAAATTTATCCATGGCAAAGCATTCAGGAGCTGCACTTTAATAAAACAGTATTCTTGTGATTATGTTGCTATATGATTCTTACATGGTCAGATAATTTACAGAAACTTGCTGCTGTGGGCAGCATCGGCTGTTGATATATATGACTTGCTGAGTTTTTCTCAGTAGAATATATACTTTGATTACTGGATAAACAGCATTTTATGAACTATATAGATTTCTTACGAACTATAACTTACTTTCCATAGTTTTCAGTGATGACCAGAAGTTTAATAACAGTTACAGGTGTTTGCCTCTGATATGAAATGCATTCCCTAAGATGATGTTGGGCCTACTACCATTAAGAAGGAAGCCCATCTTAGTTCAACACCATTCAGCCTTTGCTTGTTTCCTCTCTTTCTCTCTCTCTCTTTCTCACTCTTTCAGTGGAGGCTCAACTAGTAAGAGGTAGAGAAAGAATACTAACACAGGAATGGCTGACCCCAAACTCTGTGTTCTTGGCCATTATTCTGAGCTGCCATTCCTGTGCCCTGCTCCTCCATCCTTGCTGGGCCAACTTGAGCTAATGGCCACCTCTCAGTACAATGGAGCAGATAATTCAGGGTCCTTGCACAAATGCACCATAACCTAGGACTCTCTCTGGTCCTGTCATGCACAGCAAGAGACAGAGAAAGCTGCTTGTCATGAATGTTTAACATTTTGTTGTATTCAAGTTTATTTTCCCCTTGAATGGAATCAAATTTTCATAGTTGCCAGCAACTGTGGGCCTCTAAAATATGTTCTTTCATGATGAAAAGCACCCTTTAACCATTTAGACCTGCCCTTCCCACATACACTAAATGCAATCCAATTTAATGAGAACATGTCTAGCCAATCCAGGTCATAAATGAATAAGTCTTTACTCTAGGTGCATTTGACATAATAGAAATTATTCTCAGAGGAGGGTTATCAATTTAAAATATACAATTTGGGTAGATATACCACTGATTTTACTGCTGAGCTGTTCTTTCCAACATAGTCAAATGTGTCTTTTCAAAAAGCAAGGCTTCACATTGCAGTCAGGGCAAGGATATATGAGGTCCTAGAATAATCAGAAAGCCACCCAGTTGTGCAGCTTTTTATTCTCTCATTCGGTCATTGTCTTCCCTTCACATTTTCAGAGGAAGAAAAATATTATTCCCCATGGCAACGTCTAAAAAAATTACATGGAGCCCATTTAGACAGGAATTCCAGAATGAAAGTGGTACTTTTTTTTTTTTTTTTTTTTAAGTAGTGGCAAGATACTCTGAAGTGCTCTGTCATGGAAAAGATTTAAGGGTAGAAGGAGTTGTAGGCCTAAGGTTTGCAAGAGACAAATTGTTCTCATTCCTTCCTGCCCATCCCCTTCTCCACACCCACTCTTCATCTACTGTTTATTCTTTTTACCCTTTGTTTAGTCATTCACTCCTTCCTTTCATAAACTTTTATTGTGTATCTCCAATATTCTAGACCCTAAAAATGGGGGGTATACCCCCACCTTCACATAGGACTGCATATAGCTAACACAGGGCATTGTAGGATAGAAAACGTGAGATTGGGGAAGCTCCAGAGCGGTGGTTCTCAAGTGCAGTTACAATTAGAATCACCTGGAAACTTAAAAAAGCAATATCAAAAAGTCAATGCTAGCAATGCACCCTAGAACAATTGAATCAGAATTTCTGGAGAATGGCGGATGGTGTTTATTCAGGATTCAGAGCCATGGCTTTTGGTGCAGAATACAAAAGGAAAGAGGAGTTCAGGAAGCAGGGTTAGAAAGCCTTTTGATGTTTTTAACTTGTCTGTGTTTTTCGCAGGTAGCCTAATAGCCCCTGGCAGCACAGGGCAGATCAAGAGAAGCTATCGACACAAGTATCAGTTGGCTTTCCTAAAATTAACAGGGAGAAATACCTTTAATTCTTTCTCCAACTGACATTGTGGTGATTACAAAGCAATCTCCTGGCCTTCGGAATTCTAGTTTACTCAGGAACTGCCCTGAGCTTGCTGACTTCTCCAGTGGCTGTCCTCTGGATGAGGAAATAAGGCTCACCTGACATCTCCTCTCAACTTGGGCAGCCCACTTGCTTCACAGAACCCCAACATTTGCTTTATGAAGTTCAAATTGTAAGGAATGAGTCTCACACAGAAAAGCAAAGCGAATTGAGAAAAGAGCCAGTTTCCCTTCAATGGACAATGGAACTCCAGGTAGCAGTCAGAAAATATTGGAACAATAAAGAGCATCCAGCCCATTTTGTGGTGGGGGAAATTGCAGCAGAGTTTAAGTGACTTATCAAACTCCCACTGTTCTTGTCTAGGACTTCCCAAAACTCAGTTCTCCATGTTCCATGACCTTATTTCAGTGCCATGATGCCTAGTTATGGAACAAACCATGTTTTGAATAAATGACAAGTCTCAATCATGAAAAGAAAGAAGGAAATTTCTCCAGGAAGAAGAAAAAAACAGATTTATGGAGTAGAGAGACTATTCATAATAGGTCCTCAAGCTGAAGGCATGAGGTTGGACTCAGGGAAGCAGAATAATTGCTTGGCATTCCCCCCACCCAAAATAAAAATAAAAAAAAAAGAAAGAAAGAAAAGGGGGGGAAGCAATAGTAGAGATTTGTGGACTGTCAACAACCCTAAGGTGATTTTGTGGAGCTATATTGTTTGTGAAAATGACCACAGGTCTCAAATCATAGTATGGCGAGTGCCAGCACAATAGAGCCATGTTTACACATGAGCACAAGTAAAGGCAAACAGATACCCTTCCTTACAGGACACATGAGGTGTTAGCCGAGAAACTATGTGCTTCACTCAGTAATAGAAACTGCTGGATACGGCAGAGCTAGAGTCAAGACGGTGAAATTTCCTTGCTATTTTGGGGCAGGGCGGGGGAAGGGAGGAGATGTGAACGAGTGGTTAGTGTGAAGAACTATCTCTTAGCTTCTATCAATTTATAGTGCTAGTTTTTGTGGGCTTAATTTTGTTGTTTGTTAAGGTGATAATTACAGAAAATGAGACAGATAAGCACAGGAGGAAGATGCTGCTGATGTGATTTTTATGTCTTGGTTAGAAGGCAGACTATTTAAAAATTTTGGATTTCTAGCCTGAATTGGGTTGCTCTTATGATATTTAAAATAAAATAATCTGAAACATATTGGTGTCGAACCACATTGGGCTATGCCAATGTCTTAGTAGGGTTAAAAAGCAAAACCCCACTTCATTTGGCACAGGTGGAGTTCTACATCACAGGAATGGTCAATCATTACTGTCAGTCAACTGGGAATAGATCATTCCTGGCAAGGAATACTGCTTGGAATAAGTCCTTAATCTTAAGAAAAAAGATACTCCTCCCCTCTATGGGATATGACACAGATGGTCTTGGAGTCTAAAGTCTTAGGTATTCAAAATATTCCTGGTGAGATGGGTGAACTGAGCTCTACTGGGTGGATGAGAAGAAATTATAGACGAGAAAGGAGGTGACCCTTTGGATGAACCAGAATATTTCCTTTCCATCATCCTTGCTGTTTAATGAAATCATTTAAAATCTTACAACCTAGAATTAAGGATACTGCAGAAAATTAAAGAAAGAGCATGCTGCTTACATGGGACAGCGAAGTCAAATGGAAGTTTGCGGCATCCCCTCTAAAGACATAATGGTATAGCAGGAACAGACATTCTTAAAGGATGTCCATATCCAGCAAAGGGGTGGTCCTGTCACAAGGGGACAGAAAATTAGAGGACATAAGCCAAAGGACATGAGACTCCTGATTCTGAATATCAAAGAAGCAGCAGTGGGAACTCTCTGAGAGAATGGGTAGGCAATGTGCAAGTGGGGGCTCTGAGTAATTATAAATTGGAGAATAAATGGAAATACAACTTCAATCAGAGCCAAATCAGTGAAGTTTGTACTCTGACTGGCAAATATCCTTATGAGATGATCCAGGAACCAAGCAAGTATTCCGAATACACTGCCAAACATTGTCACCTGTTGTCCTTACAAGCCAGGCCTGATACTAAAAACTGCTAACAAACCTGTGTTACATATTTCTTATGTGCCACATACAGAGCTAACACTTTAAAATTCTTGGGATAACATTCTGAGTTTCATATCACAAGCTTTATTTTGTCAATGAGGAACCTTCTAAAATGTGGTTTTAGAAGGTTAAATAAATTGCCCCAAATCAACAGCTAGCAAGTGGTGGAGGTGGGAATCAAACAGAGATCACGTATTCTAAAGCCTGAGCTCTTGACCATCACACTATGCTGTCTGTTAAGGACCAAAGATGAAGGCATGGGAGGGGTGTAAGGGGAGGAGCAAGATGGATGGAACTAATATAATTACACAATATTAGGACATATCAATATCATCAGTTTTTCAAGAAAAGGATAAAATATTTAAACTGTGTCAATTATAAGATATTCTTGCTTTCAGAAATATTAAAGTGAGACAAAACAAATATTATACAATATGGGAAATACGGTTCAGTAAGTGCTTCCCGTGTTCCAAGGCCCTTGCATATTATCTTTTCTTAAAGATTTTATTTATTTACTCATTAAAGACACACACACACAGAGTCAGAGACATAGGCAGAGGGAGAAGCAGTGGGAGAAGCAGGCTCCCTGTGAGGAGCCTGATGTGGGACTCCATCCCAGGACCCCAGGATCACAACCTGAGCCAAAGTCAAATGCTCAACCACTGAGCCACCCAGGTGCCCCCTTGCATATTATCTTACTTAATATTCATAATGGTCCTCAGAGAAGTAAATGGCTTGCTCAAAGTTATATAACGGGTCAGGAACAGCACCAGAATTTAAACCCGTATCTGCCTGTGTAGTAACTCAATATTGAGGGGATACAAAGCCTCCATTCCTAATTTTTTTCTCCCAAGGCAGGATCCATGATTCCACACTTGAAAGAATTCCCTTAGATGTGGCTTCCATAATTGCTGCTCCTGAAAGCAATGTAGGTGAGAGTTCTGTAATCACCTTCAGCCATTTTGGATGCATTAGAGAAAATGGTAACGGCTTTTGCCCTTTACCTAGTAACCACCCACTTTCAGAAGCTTTACTTTAGATCCGAGTCTGCTTATGTGATTTTTAGCCAGTTTTCTTTGGAATCTAACACTGAGGTGGTTCAAGGCATCAGGCATGAAGGGTTATTATTATTTCTTCCCTAGAAAAATATAAATATATTTCAATGTGTCAGCTTCTCTCAGTGTGTATTACCCTTTGTGTTGTATACACATTTGGAAACTGCTATAAATGTTTTTGGATTTGGGATTTTGTACTTTCAGCTGATATTTATTATCCTTATGGTTAAAAGAGTTAAATATAACTTCCTAAAACTTTCCTGCTTGTAGTTGAAGATAATATAAGAAATATTTGTCTCACTAAGTCACAGAATTGTAGAAAATTCAACTGTCATGGAAAAGTACTTACAATAGAAAGTCCAACTGAATTGTTGGAAACTGACTATATCATTGTACACACACACACACACACACACGAGTGTGTCTACACATACATGAATATGTACACTACTCGCATACGTATATGCACTTGGAGGAATTATTTGACCTCTAAATAAGTAATGGATATAAAAATATCTCTAGATAAATACATTCACACATCAGAGGCATAAACACATGTGCTCAAATGTATACATGTGCATACACACGCACTCATCAAAGAACAGTCCTGAAAAATTGTGAGTTGAATTTTTCTTTAAATACATTTTAATTAACTTGAGGAGCCAATATGTAATTGAATACTTTTAAATAAAATCTGTTCTTACTCTCTTTTGTTGTATATATTTACATTTTTAAAATTTGCATTTATTTTTTTAATTGAAGTGTAACTGACAAAATGACTTATTTTTTAAAAGTTAAGGTTCCTTAACTTTATATTTATTCCTTAAATTTATATGCTTTACAAAAGAGAGGTATACAGTCTTCTCAAACAAGTCATCCATATTTTAAATATATATATTGCGTTTGCTCCATCAATGTCAGTCACTCAATGAGTATTTATTTAGCACCTACTGTGGACATAGCACTCTGCCAGGTGCTGAAGAAACCATGTATTTTGTGCGCACACACGTGCATGTCCACACATACACACACACAGAATTAAGGTATGAATTTGTAACCAGAAACTTATTGAAATAATAAAAATTCTTTGGTCTCCCCGCAGTCTGTTGGTCCTTGGGAAGCTATTAACTGCATATGGAACTGAGCTCTCCTGGGCACTATTAGCAACACAGTCTATCCTTAATCTCAGTCTTTGAGTCTAGACCAGACATTTGCACTTGATTCCCATATGCAAATCCAAGCCCACAGCCAGATCTTCCAGTATATTCGTCTTAAAGTCCATTCTCCAACTTCAAAGTCAACAACAGCCTGAGAACATTAGTTCAAGTAGAAAAATACACCTTCAGATCTTGAAACTCTTTCACTACCACTTGTCAGCTGCACGGAAAAGCGTGGATGGTTGAATGAAGGGCACCTGACCCAGAGCATTTCCAAGTAGTTCAGCAATCGCTTGTCCGTGAGTCCAAGACTGGATGCTGTTGAAAATCCTTCAACAGTTAAGTCATACCAAGAAATTGGGCCCCCTCCAGCCATAAATTACTTTGATATTCACCACAACACAACAACAAACTGGCTGTCAGGTTTGGCAACCATTTGAAAAGAGGCGGGCCCCCTCTCTGAACTCTGAATGGAAACATTATTTTTCCTCCCCTAGAAGCCATCATCACTCTTTCACCATAAGGAAGGTCACACCATCTTTCACAAAAGATTTGCCTGCTTGTAATTACTGCCTGCAGCATACAGACAAACGCAATCTTTTAAAATGCTAACTGTGTTATACTTAGACCCAAGGGATCCGGGGTACAAATGTAAGGCGGCCTTACCAGTTTGTCTTAGCGAGACCCTACAGTGCTGATTGAAAACAGCTGAACTAAATCAACAGTTACCTTGAGCCAGGGGCCTTTGGAGAGCAATTAGAGTCAAGGCTTGGGTTTTGAACCCAATACGCTCTGTCAGTCTCAATGATTTGTGTTTGTTGTACTCAGTCTCATTTCCTGCATGAAATATGAGGCTGTATAAAGAGGAACAGTTCCCAAGATTAAAAAATATTTGACCTCAGTGCATTTGTGAGCAGAGAAGTACACATGTCTAAATGACCATTTGGGTTTGTAGTACAAAGTTCTATTGATGTTGGCAGCCTGAGCTTCCCAGTCTCAAAGCCACATGAATGGTTTCGAGTTTCAGCCAAAAAATGTTTTCCACATGCTTTAGTGTGGGCCAATTGACACAGTAGATTGCGTGGAGACTACAGCCAAGTGCTTCATAAAGGGCTGCCTTCTCTGGGATCAGGGAAACCACAACAGACACATTGCTAATGCAATCTAATTATCTGCTTGAATATTTTTCCAGATGTATCCAATGTCTAAAAATACTGCAATAAAAAAGGTATTATTTGGCTCCCTTGCCTGAAACAGTGGCATAAAGAACCTGTTTGTCTGGAGGGAAAGTTATGACATCGTACCTCTCCCACTGCATTTAAATCAAACAAAACAGTCCCAACAGGGTGGGCTGGGCTTTTTGTTTGAATTAGTCTTCTGAACTGAGACCTTCATATAAGAGATCATTTCTTTGTATAAAGGGGTGACCCTCTCACTTATAAGTTAATTCCTCTCATTTGTGGTTTCCTAATTTGATTGAGGTTGTTAGTGTAATTCATGACAAAGAGAACCCATGCTCTTTCCACTAAGCTCATAGTATGCCTCACACAACAGGACAGTAGACCATTTCCTTCCTGTCAGGGGAGAAAAATCTTTTGACTAATAAGTTGAGATTTTTACCCTGTCCCTATAGAAAAACTGACTGTTCTGAAGGTCTTAATGTTTCCCTTTTGTTTTCCTTCAGCAAGATTTATTTTTGTATAGCAAGCCCATACTTTAGCCTCGTTTCCTGTGTGTCATTTGGATCTCAGCTAGTCCAGCAGATACACAATGTTATGCCAGGTTATTGTTCAAGTTGTTGGCAACAATGCTCATTCCTAATACATCCAACTGCTTAGGAGAATACAAGCGCATTCAGTAGGAATTTGTGGAACTAAATTGAGAGGTCAGTTTCACCAACCTGTGTTTTTACACACGCTTTTAACAAAGACTTTAGAAGGACCTATAAAATTCCCAATAATAATAATGCTAGACAAAACATTCACACACATGCACACGTACACGCACGCATACAGAGGCACATTTTCCCAAGAAGCTGAAAAACTTTATGAAAAATTTGTGTCTTTGTCTTTTTTTCCAATCCTCCCTCAAGCAGCAAGGGTAGGAGAGGGGTCCATTCCCTATTATACCTTTCAGGAAGTCATAAATCAAAGGCAAGACATTACCTTCACTGTTTTAATTTGTCTCAGTCACAACCACAAAACCACTGTGCCAGCTTCTCTAGTTTCCATACTGCACCACTAGGGTGAGAGAGATGCCCAACATGGGGAGAACTTTAGTTATATTGAAGTTGTGGCTGAAACTAACAAAAATAAGAAAGTGGAGTTCCAGCAACTCCTGTGAGCTAATGATGAGCAAGGGAGTCCCCCCAGGCTGGTTCATTCCATCTTCTTAATTGAGCTATTCTCTTTGCAAGGAGAGCTCTCACTGATTGATTTGACTCTATTGTTTCTTGTGAAACCTTTAGACTATATTTTCATTCATTCCATTGTTGGTTTGTTGTGTTTCTTTTCCCCCTCAGCTAGGAAGTGGTTTCAAAAGCTCTTCATGTTCCCTAAAAGATATCCGTAGGGAATGAGGTCATTTGGGTTTTCCAATTAGAAAAAATAAACAGTTTAATTCTTCTGGCAATCCTTTTTCATCAGATGATCTCCCCCTCATAGCAATGTATGATTATCTTATTTCCATGTATCATCAAGATATTCTCAGAGAAGTGAGAGCAGACAAGAAATACAATGAGATGCCAGTCACTTTGGCAAATAGAGAATTTTTATTTAAAAGTACATTGTGTTTGGTATCAGAAGGAATACCTTGTGATCAAAGCAATTAGTGCTAAGTTATGAATAACCTCATAATCATCTCAGGCTATTTGCATTTTAAGGAAGCATGTAAATTAATCCCAAATCATATTTAATTTGTTTATTTCAGGCAATGTGATAAAATTGAAAAAAAATCAAAACCTTGGGGAAAACAGGATTTGGTGTCTGGATCTCAACTTTTTTTTTTTTTTTTTTTAATTTATTTACTACCTTGACCAAATAGGGGTAGTATCAGAAACTTACCCTTGGTATTTCCAATATAACAACTATTTGTACCAGATGCCAAAATACTGATGTCTGGTTTCTGCCAACCACCAAGCCTGTCTGTTCCAGTTAGTTATATATTTCAGGTCAGGGTAATGATCACTGGGTGGGTTCAGGATGTAAGTGTGTTCCCTATGAGCTACAATGGATCTAGCACTCTATCCATTAAGCAAGTCTGCCTAGCTCATAGCTTTGCTTATTAAGTAAGCTTCTGAGTTTTCGCATATGATTCTTTCTCTAAAGCTCTAGAGAGAATGCACTTTTTTAGCGATTCCTTCTTTAGGGAAGCTGGTTGCCTTCACTAACTTCCTTTGTCCGACAATATTGTTACCCTGTGGACTACATAGGGTAATCATAAGCCCAAGAGTGATGGTAGTACAAAATAAGGTGGAGCTCTGAGATCTAAATTTAAGTTTTAGAAAAAGCTATCCATAACCTTCATAATTGTTTTGGGCAAATAAAGCCAAAAAACTTTTTTTTTTAATTTCTCCAAAAGCAAGTTAAGAAATGAGCCACTTTGAACTGAATTGCTACCAGTTAGACTTTTATGGTTCCTAAACTTGGCTACTTTGGTTTTGAAAGTTTTGGTTTTGGTTTTCATGGTCTGGAAGATCACAGCATGACATAAAAGCAGTGTTTCTCAAAGTGTAGTGCATAAATCATTCGTGTCTTCTGGTGGTTTTTAGCAAAGAGTTTAGAAGCTTCAGAGGAAAAAGAAATATAAACAAACTTTGTTCCTAGGTATTTAACAAATTTAAAATGTGAGATTAAATATAATTCTGGGATCTCCTATGTTCTTAAGTCATTAGCATATTAAAGGTAGCTCACCTGTTGAAAAGACTCTGCTGGTCAAACTCCAGCTTCCAGTCAGTTAATTGGGTGCAATGCATTTAGGTTAATTTATTTTCACATTATTAGCATGTTATTAGTTTATATTTGTTACATTGCCTTTTTTAAAACTGTTATTATGGGGGATGGGAATTATTAGATTTCTAAGTTTATTAAAGAAGCAATTTCATACACAAGTAGTTTATACAAACATAAAATGGTTATAAAAATAGTGACAGAAATACACCACCACCATAATAATTTTTGGTAACCAGGTTTCAGAGTGAATGGAGAATGTGATTACATATATGCTGAAACAAGGGGAAAGCAGCTAGAAGCAGCCAGATATAAAAAGTGAAAGTAGGAAATCCAAAAATAAATTATGGAAAATTTTATTTAAGAAGGCTAGCAATCATTTTGACCCTGGTGTGTAGTAAATTGCCTTTTATAAAAGTTAGTTAAAGAGTGGCATGAAGCCATCAAACTTTGCATGTAAGTACTATGTACGTCACTGGTTTTAAAAAATGATATTTTCTATAGAAATATTTTCCAGTTTTAAACTGTTGGATTTTATGGGTGAAGAAAATGGAGATATCAAAACCATAAAGGTGTAATTCAGAAGTGACATTTCTTATAGCAGTAATAGGTATAGGTGCAAGTCATACTTGTTCAACGTAACTGTAAAACTAGCTACAAAGTTAATACCAAATGAGCTCAAAGTGAAAGCATAATAAGAATTGGCAAAACTTCCCTATCATATGAGAATTGTGTATCATGGAACATTAATGGCATGTAATGTGTGAGGTCTAGGAGATATTTTGCTTTTCAGCTGGCAGTGTGTGTGTAAGGAATGAATCAGGTCTTGGCTAGTATGTGAGCTGTGCATGGAGGAGAAGTGTTTGGTGATTTTTATTTTTTTGGTTCTGCTAACCATTCAGAATTTATGGTGGAGAGCATTATTAATGTCATTGTTTTTCTGAAGTATGGTGTATATTGGGAAAAGAGTATTGGCACAGTTCCTAAGAAAGCACCATACATGTGCACCACAAGGAACTGGATTGGTACACAATGAAAACTGTGACAAAATGCCAATGTGCATGCATTGCTATTAACAATGAATGGCTGGTGGTCAACAACATAGTCTGGGAAATGGCATAGTCTGGGAAATGAAACTTTTCTTTTCCATGCTGAAGTATGCTGGCTCCCAAGAGGAAATTTTCATAACTTTTAAAATGATGAAATATAAAACACACAGAGGAAGGTACAAAGTACATAAATGTACAACCTGATGAATCATTAGAAAGTGAACATCCTTTTAACTACCACTGAAATAAAGAAATAGAACCTTGTCTACACTGAAGAATTACCCTCCTGCCACCTGGGTATCCCTTCTCAATCACATTTCATTCATTCCTCCTAGATATATACCATGAGTTCTCCTTTGATTTTCTTTGTATTTCTATTGTTCTTCTATGTAGCCATAGATAAAATGGCTAATAATTACTGGTTTTAAACTTTATAAAAAGGCATAATTTAAAATAATTTCTTTCGATAACGTGTTTGTAAGATGCAATGAGGTTGTACAAAGCTCTACTTATTCACTTCAATTATGGCACAAAATTCCATCATATTAACAAGCATGAGTTATTTATCTATCCTAACATTGTTACTTCCTGATGGATATTACAATTGTTTTCAGCTGTGTCAAAAATTGTTGCCATGAATATTTATATAATATGTTTCCTTACACACATGTGGATGCACTGTGGGTACTGGTAGATACCCAGGAATGGAATTGTTTGGAATTGTTTGGACACGGAATATTGTTTTGTTTTTTCACAGATATATGTGAGAAAAGACAATATTAAAGTGGTTGAAACAATTTTCCCTCACATTAGCTCTGTATGAGCATTTCTTGTTAATTTTTTGTTAAATATTTTATTTATTTATTCATGAGAGACACAGAGAAAGGGGCAGAAACACAGGCAGAGGGAGGAGAAGCAGGCTCCATGCAGGAAGCCTGATGCGGGACTCAATCCCAGGAATCCAGAATCATGTCCTGAGCCAAAGGCAGATACTCAACCCGCTGAGCCATCCAGGCATCCCTATTATTCATTTTTTTACCAGCACTTGGTATGGTCAGATTTTAAAATTGCCCAAGCTCATGAATGTATATAGAAAGACATCATTATAGCTTTAATTTGCATTTGAAGGTGGAAATTATTTAGAGAAATCTGTGAATTATAAATGAAATTTAAAAATATCTTCTAAAATTAGTAATACCAGTGAAGATCTTTTTCTATTATTTGAAATGATCCATTTAAATGATATGACTCAGTGTATTCTCTGATAGCTTAAAATTATTATTTTGAAGCTAATATGTCATCACTTTTAATGTTAATTGTTACTAATATTATTACAAAACTGATCTATGTTACAAATATCTATTATTTTTATACTTTCTCAATATTTGGTCCTTTGCTTCACTTGTTAGAGAAATAATTTAATAATTGACTTCATTTGAAAATTGCAGTCAAATAATGAACAGAGTATAAGCAAACTCTTTCCAGATGTGAATATAAGTAAAGAATATTGGTAATAATCTGCTTACTGTATCTTCCAACTTGAAGCTTTCATGTTTCCAGCTTTTTTTTTAATACATTTTTTTAAATTTTTATTTATTTATGATAGTCATCACACAGAAAGAGAGAGAGAGAGGCAGAGACACAGGCAGAGGGAGGAGCAGGCTCCATGCACCGGGAGCCCGACGTGGGATTCGATCCCGGGTCTCCAGGATCGCGCCCTGGGCCAAAGACAGGCGCTAAACTGCTACTCCACCCAGGGATCCCTGTCTCCAGCTTTTGTTTGCATTCTGCTCACTGACCTCATTGGTGAAAGAGAACTCAATGTTATAGTCAAAGAATTCTCTCCATAATTTTTGGTTCAATGTACAATCGAAATATCTCAAATCCTCTGACAAAAGTCTCCAGACAAATGCTAGCATTCTCAATGATGTAAAATATTGTAAAAGGATAGTCTAATGTAGTTGATATAAACTCTAAAAAAAAAAAAAAAAAGAAACTGGACACGGAGTTTATGGTTTGAACTAATAAAGCAACTTTTATCTTTGTTGAAGATGCCAAACAAAACCATCTTAATCTTTGATAAGAAATGATATATTAACTGTAAATGTATTCTATATCATGCCTTATGCGTGTTATTTTCAGAAAAAGCAATGAATGATCCCACTTACTCCAAAACACCATTGAGTGGTGCAACAATGCATTTGATAAACACCAGCATGGTGTAAAGTGCCAGTAACTAAGAGCTAATGACAAAGATTCTAGGACTGACATGACATTGCAGCTTTGACAATCTGGAAGAATTCTTAATACTTCTGAGTTTCTATTCCTTCACCTGGAAACCATATCTCATTCAGTTGCACTGATTTGCTCATACTGTTTTGTCTAAATGAGATAACATGAAAACATATCTTAAAGACCATTCTGCTGCCAGTCATGATAGGGTAGCTGGTATCAGTCTCACTGTTCTATAAGAAAAACTTTGAAAGTTAGGCACAATGCAAAAACAAAAATGAAAACAAAAAAAAAATGTGTTTGAGAGAACTAGAGAACAACAAAAATAGCGAAGACATGAGTCACTAAAATTCTATATGAATCTACATTTTGCAGGCAATTTCCCCTCAAGGCATTTTCTGATCACTTACCAGTATTTGAACAGGGAATGATGCTGAGAAATAAGTATAAAGCTACAATTAAGCTAAGAAGAGATTATCACAGCTTCAGGACTGTCTAAAGAGGAGGGTTTTTAATAAACACCCTAGAAATTTAGCAGAACCCTGTATTCCTACTTCCTAGGAGTAAGAGCAAACCAGAAGTAGACCAGTCCTTACTTAATCAAGGTGATACATCTATATGCTATATGCTTGACAGATTGAAACTTAAATCCTCTCAGAAGGAGATAATGTCACTTAGCAGCACTAGCTTACTTCATATAAGTCATTTAGCATTTATTCAGAAATTACCAGTCATGCCAAGAAACATAACCAAAGCTGCAAAAATCAAGAAAACATAGAAACAAATCCATAAGTGACCCAGCTGTTAAAAGCTCACAGACCTGAACTTGGAGATTATTGTGACATTAAAAAAAAAAAAATGGAACAAAAAGAAAATGGAATGGGTGAGGGTAGACAATTTCACAGCAAGTTAAAAAACTATAAAAATAATGAAATAAAAATGTTTATAATTAATGTATTTAGCAGTTGATTATACAAATATAGGCAGGATTAATAAATTAGAAAATAGGTTAGTAGAAAATATCTAGATTTAAGCAATGAGAGAGAAGAAAAGATACTTTAAAAACCATAGGAGATATATGGGACACAGTGAAAAGATTGAACTTATGTGTAATTGGAATCCAGAAGTGAGACAGAATGGGATAGAAGCTTTTTTTAAAAAAATATCATGGCCTGGAATTATCCATAATTGTTGAAAGGCCCATTGATTCAAAAATATCTATAAATCAAAACCAGGGCAAAATCAAAGAACATCACACCTAGACATATCATAGTAAATCTCCTGAAAGACAAAGACAAAGAGCAAATCCTAAAAGTATCCATAGGATAAAAAGAAATGTTACTTTCAAAGGAACATTAAAGCAATGGCTGAGTTTTCAATAGTATGATTTCTTCTTAAATGTTTTTAAGAATTCTCCAAAGGATCTCTCTAGGCATAAAATATTCTTTGCAGGAAAGTTTTTAAACTTATATTTGATTCATTACAGATATAAGAAAATTACATTTTCTGGTCCCTCTGTCAATTTGGAGAATTACTTTTTAAAAAGGAATTTGTCTATTTCTTCTAAATTTTAAAATTACTAGCATAATATTTTAAAATCATATTCTTTTTGTTTTTTGAAGTGTGCTTTCTAGGAATATCTTCTTTTATTTGCATGCTACTGGTAATTATCGATTTTATTAATACTTTTAAAGAATAACCTTTGGGCTTTGTTTATTTTTCTTTACTGCATTTTGTTTTTTATTATATTGACTACATTTCTTAAATATTTTATTTCTTCTACTTCCTTGATTTTATTATTTTTTATTTTTTTAAAGATTTTACTTATGTATTCATGAGAGACACAGAGAGAGAGAGAGAGGCAGAGACAGAGTCAGAGGGAGAAGCAGGCTCCATGCAGGGAGCCCAATGCAGGACTCAACCCTGGGACTCCATGATCATGCCCTGAGCCGAAGGCAGACACTCAACCACTGAGCCACCCAGGCATTCCCTACTTATTTGATTTTAAATTGCTGTTTATTTTATAGCTTTTCTAGATGGTTGCTCATATCTTTGATTTTCAGGCTTTTTTCTTTTCTAATATAATCACTTTGACCTCTAAATTTCCCTCTAATAATTACTTTAACTCATTTTGTAAAGCCAGCATAATCTTAACACCAGAGGACATTATAAGAATTTTCCTATGCGTCATAATGTCCAACTTCTTTCATTAAAATAGATGCAATTTTTTTCAAGCCAAATATTAGTAAAATCTACCCAGGAATATAAAAAAGAGTAATACATTATATCCAAGTAGGCTTTCTTCCAGTAATACAAATTGATTTAACAATAGAAAAATAAATCAACATTATTCATCATACGAAAATATTTTTTTAAAGTACAATATGATCATCATAGCACATTAAAAAAAAGCATTTAGTAAGATTCCACAACCCTTCAGGATAAAAACCTTTGGTATCCTTAATCTGACAAAGAATGTCTACCAAAAAAATTTACAACAAAAATATACTTAATGGTGAAATAACTAAAGCTTTCCTCCTGAGATTGGAAATGACATAAGCATGTCCTGTTTTTACTTCTTGTCTTCAGTATCACACTGGAGGTTCTACTCAGTGTAATAAGATAAGAAAACATAACAAAAAGATATAAGAAGCAGAAATGCATAAATGAAATTGCCAGTATTTGTAGATAACATGATTGTGCTAATAGAGAATTATTAAAAGAATCTATATATGAAGTTCTGAAATTAATAAATTAGTTTAGTAAGGTAATTAGTTATAAAATCACTATATAAGTCAATTATAGTCCTACATACTAACAACAGAAAAAAAATTAATGAAATTTTAAAAATCATTTACTCTAGTAACAAAACAGAAATTATCTGGCAAAAAATATATGAAGGAAGTTATATAAGACCTCTAAAAATAAAAACTCTAGAAACCATTTCTATGAGAAATTAAAGCCTAAACAAATAGAAGCTATATCATGTTCATGGATTGGAAGACTCAAAATTGAAGAATGTTATTCTGTAGGCTTAATAAATTACAATTAATATGCAAATAATCTCAGTGGAAAGAGTAGTGGAAACTGATATGCTGACTTTCAAACAATTTTCACAGAATGAGAATAAAGTAGGAGTACTTATATTTCTAAATATCAAGGCTTCTTATAAAGTAATTATAACAGTGGCATTGATGTCAAAATGGACAAATAAAACATAGTAGAGGAACCAGAGCCATATGTTTATAGTCATCTAATGCCTCACTGCAAAATAGTGGGGAAAGAATATTCCCTCCAATAGATGGAGTTGAATCAATTGAATATCCATAAAGATTTTTAAAAAGAACCTTTATCTCACACTTCACACTGTACATAAAATGATTTTCCAGTGGGTTAAAGAACTACACATGAAACATAAAACAATAAAGGCTCAAAATATATTCATAGTATTGGGGGTATGCAAAAAATAATCTTTTAAACACTAAACATATTGACATATAGAAACAATAAACATAATACAGAAGATTGATAAATTCCCCTTCATTGAATTTAAGAACTTCTCTTAATAAACAATAGCTACCACTAAGAAATGAAAATTTAAGTCACAGAGTAGAACTATGTTCACAATTATAGAGGGAAAAATAAGGAAATCCTGCAAATTAACAAGAAAAAAAAATTCCCTAGAAAAATCTCATGTAAAAAAAGACAAATGACTTGGACAGTCATTTCATAAAGCAGATAATAAGCATGTGAAAGGGTGAAGAACATCATTAGCCACTAGGATAATACAAATTAAAACTACAGTGAGGTATGAGTATATGCCCACCATGAATAAAATTTAAGGGGAAAGAAAAGTAAAACCAAGTGTAGAGGAGAATTCAAGAATCACTTTGGAAGTCTGTTTGGGAGTGTGACATATGACCATATCATACAGCAATTACATGTCTAGGTATCAATGAAAAAGTATACATATATGCAGCAAAAGATGGTTCATAGCAATATGATCCAACATAAAAGTGAAAATCAATCTAAATGTTCAATAACAATAAAATGAATAATAAATTGTGCTATATTGTACAATAGAATACCCAATAGAATACCAGCAGTAATCAAAAAGAACAAGCAATTACTACATGCAACATGGGTGAATGTTGAATCACAGGTATAATGTTGAATGATAGAGCAGAAACAAAAGAGCACATATTGTCTAATTCTATTTACATAAAATTTATTTTTTTAAGATTTTATTTATTTATTCATGATAGTCACACACAGAGAGAGAGAGAGGCAGAGACACAGGCAGAGGGAGAAGCAGGCTCCAGGCAGGGAGCCCGACATGGGACTTGAACCCGGGTCTCCAGGATCGCACCCTGGGCCAAAGGCAGGTGCTAAACTGCTGCGCCACTCAGGGATCCCTACATAAAATTTAATATGTGGTGGTGATAGAAGTCAAAATAGAAGTTGTATTTGGTGAGATAGTCATAATTAGGAGGGTACATGAGATAGACTTCTGGAAATTTGTAAATTTGATCTGAATCATGGTTAACAAGTGTGCACATAAATAAAATTTATTGAGCTGGACTTGTGTACCTTATAGTGTGTATGCTATGCCTCACTATCTAAGTAAATAAACCAACAAATAAATGAAAAAAGAGAAAATTCAGGAATTCTTATTCATTCTTTTCCTGTCTCAGTCGATGATAGGAACATCTTGGCTGATTATAGGAACAATTTTATGTCTTACACTGTTTTCACTAGTTTCCTAAAATAAGAAAATGAGAGTCTTCAATCCAGACCAAAGAGCATGGTGGGGCAAAGGAGAACTCACTGTGCTGCTAAAGGAGAGAACAATTATCTCTGAGTGGAGCTTACGGAGGGGGATTGTCTCCTCCACCTGTATTGCATGATCCTTAATGAAAGTGATAGTAAAACACTCATCTCAGCACACCCAAGTGTGCATGCAGCAAAGTGCCTGGAACATAGTCATAATTTAAGCTAATATTTACTCAGGGCTTACTCTGTGCTCTCTACTTGGTTTCTTACAAATATGATCTCAATTAATTCTCACAAAAACCTGTGAGGTAGCTAAGATTTTTGTCCCCATTTTAAAGTTGGTAAAACTGAAGCTTATGAAAACTACTTCACATGCCGAACCTTCCAGTTTTTGTGAGTGGTGGAGGATAGATGAAAATCCAAGGCATTGCAAATCTTGAGACTATGTGTTTAACCATCATACTTCTAAGAGAGCAGTTGGGTATATGAGGCAGGAATCTTCTCCATATCTCTATTATAGAATTGAAAACAATCCATTGATTTATTAAGTTTAAACTCTGGAATTCCTTCTCCCTAGGCTGTGAGATCCTTGAAGCAGGGATAATATTTCATTTGTCAATGAGTCCCCATTTTCTAGCACAGTGCCTGGCTCATCATAGATGATGAATCTGATAAAGATTTGTTCAGTGAGGTGGCTTGATTTGCCGTGGTTCTAGGGTTACTGCAGAATCCACCCATTCCTGTACATGTGTTTATAAGTAAAATAGAAATCACCTGTCACAGTGAGTTTCATAAGGTAATAAGAATATTCAGAGTTCTTCTGATGCAAATTGTGGGAACTCTGATCTGGTATCAACTAGATCAGAAATTAAGAACTGTTCCAGAAAGAAAATGAAAAGAAAAGGAAAAAAAGAAAAAAGAAAAGGAAAGGAGTGATCTAGTGATTGCTTGAGAATGTAATTGAAAGTATTTTTATATAGTCTGTGGAGTAAAAGCAAACTTTAAGATACTGAACAAAATTCCTTCACTCTGTTACCACATTTTCCACTTTCTCATTGGAGTGATGATTTCTTAATGCAGTGTTTTTGTGTTTCCTGGACACTCTTTGTGTTCTGAAGATAAGCTGTCAACACAATCTCAGAGTCTTTTGGAAGGGAAAGAATGCTTGGGGATACTACCTCGGCCTAGAATCCTGCCAGGAGACAAATGCCCTAAAAATGTCCCTTTTCCACCAACTCTGTCCTTGGAGAGGAACCAATTTTCCTTGCTTTTAGAATGCATAAGTTATACAGAGATGCCTGAATGAGGACTTTAGCACATCATCCCAGGAATACCTTGGTCTTTGGTTTGGCAAAACATCATAACTGGAGGTGGTAACAGCTGTGCAAAAATTTATGGGAGTGGCATGGGGTCTGGCAGCTGCTTTTATTTTTTCCCCTTCTGGAAGCTTGTTTCCTTTGAGTCATTTTTTGATTGTGATGGATTTATTTTCTGTTTTGTATTCATTTCAAAGATCTTGGGCAATTTTTTTTCAAGACTCATGAAAACAGATTCGTGGTTCTGATGAAAAAGGGTATTTAACATCTGTCAGAATCTATGTTCCTACACTTTTTTATGGCATATATTTGGCATTCTAAAATGTTATGTAATATCTAATGATGATGCATAGAAATCTCTAAATTATAGTGTTCAGTGGCTGGCCCATTCATAAGTAAAAATTTAATGTACTGGAAGATTCATTCTTCATTCATTCTACTGTATTGATTATTTTAAATGAAACCAATGTTACTTCTTCAATATGAAGAAGTACTGCAAAAGGGGGAATATAAAACTTAAGGAATAATTGTTTGTTTTCTAATATTAGCAAGTAGGGAGCATGATTTCAGGTGACACTTAAGACCTTCGTCGTCTCAGGCAGCCAGTAAGACTTCAAGATAGGACATGTCCTGTTTACTTCTACCAATGAGTTATTGTGGGAGAGTCATTTTTTTTTAATAATAGTTGCTTAAAAGTAAGTTACCAAATTTTTTCTTTTCTGAAATGCTATATAAAAATTTCATTTTTTACCTCAGTAGATCTGTTTATTAATAGCAATTTATGAGAAGAACAAATTCACAGAATTCCTCTCTTTATCATAAAAAAATGTAGATGTAATGTGAGAAAGGAGCTAGGAAAACATAGATAACAACCTTCCCCGCCAACCTCGCCACCATGTTGTGATTTAAGTCAAGTTTATTTTTGACACCATTTCATTTTCCCTTTGATTCCCTCAATAATAGTTAACTTTTTTAGTTGCAAGCAATAGATAAGACCTAACTTCAATAGCAAAGAGCTGATTAGGATATAAACGTCAGGCATAACAGAAGGGGTCTCGATGGGGTCACATGCCACCGACTGACCAGGGTAAGGCAGAAAATCTCTACTAACATAAAGAATCAAACAGCTTTACAGGGTAGCAGACCACTGCAAAATTCAGCAGTTCAAAATCATGCCACTAGACAACGTGCCTGCTTCAGGAACACCCTTGCAAGTAATTGTAATTTAAATACACAGTGATAGAAAATCCATATAGAAGAAGGAATTACTTACTATATAGAAGCTGTGAGCATACAAGTAGCTGAAAAACCAGTCCAAAGCACCAAGTCTAGCTGTTTGGGTCTCTGTGTTGTCCAGGTCAACCCGAGCCACTTCTAAAGGATGGGTTGATAGCAGTGGGTATTACCATACTGTGCTTTACGTTGCCTGGGGAGTGCTGATGGAATTTGGCCATCAGATTTTAATGAATCAAAGGGTCCCCTAATGCTGGTCCTCATATCTAGGCTGGGGTGGCTACATCAAATCATATATTCAGATTCTAGGACTCCATTCCTAAGGATCCTAGTTAAGTATGTCTTGTGGTAAAGCCCCTAATATCGGTTTTTCTTCTCACATTCTAGAACTTTTTCAAGTGATTCCAAGGTTTATCTAGGTTGAGAGATCTACTTAGTCAAATGCTTTATTTTAAATATGAAGAAACTGACACCTAGAGTGGATGTCAGTATGACTTTCTTTGGACTAGCACTTCCTCTACTCTCCTGTCCCCCAGTACAGTGCTCATCCTCTACACTCTGCTGTCTCCTTCATGGGAACTTTCAGAAGATATCATGTCTGAACTTCTAGAGAGTGAACACTATCCCCTCCCTATTCTTAGGCACATCAATTCCTTTCACTCTGAAGTACTATATGTAGTGCTAAACACTATCTATATCTATCTATATCTATATCTATATCTATATCTATATCTATATCTATATCTATATCTATATCTATAATCTATCTATGTAGATATAGATATGCTTGCATATTTACGTAGACTTAATTGCTCATGGTTGCTAGAAAAGTGAAATGAGACCATTTTTCAATGAAACCTCCAAATCTTTTTGCCCCATAGGCACAGAGTATAAGCCAAAGGTCACTGTGATAAAGGAGACAGCAGCAGGTCCATGGAAAAAACCTCCAGAACAAAACCATCAGCACTTAATGGAATGTGAATTGAAAGCCAAGAACTGTTAGTGAAAAGAAAAAGATGGAAAGTAAAGGAAAGAAGGACAGAGGGGAGTGAGCATGAGGTGACAGCGCAGAGGGCTTGCAGTGGGCCTGGGCAGCCTGTCAGCAGGTCAGCACACATGGGTTGGCATGGATAAGATAGGGGTGAGAGACAGTCACCCAAAAGGAAGAAAGATGGTCTTCAGGAAGAGAAGATATGCTTAAAATTAAACACAGGGGAGGAAAGGGGTGTTTACAGTTTTCGGAGATGAGATTCAAGGCTGAAGTCATCATTTGGCAGCCAAACCAAAGAAATTTGGTTTCCCTCTGAAAGATTTATGTCTTCTAGGGTTGAGAAATATGCCTGGCTGCCAATATTTCATAAAGCAACATAGAAAGAAATACTACCTACTCTGGTGTTTGGTTTGGGACTTTTCACCTTTGTTTGGCAAGATATTTTTCTTTTTGAAAGTGAGAGAACAATTCATATCAGCTTCCTATGAAGAGCTCAATGCCCTTTGCCTAAATTATCTTGTGGTTCATAATGTTTTACTTACCTACATACAAATATTTTAAATAGTGAATTAAACCATTTGAATGTTGATGTACATTCACAAAATCTGTAAAACTTATAACCTCTCTGTTCCAAAACACTTTGAGATAATATCACCTTCAAAGAGAAGCAAAACAAATATAATCAGACCCTTTGGGAATTTTGTATAGTAGTTGGGGGAAACAAAGCTCTGAGCCAGCTCTGTCATTTGCTATTTATGTGACCTTGAGAAGTTACTCAACTTCACTGTGCCACAGATTCCTTAGCTGGCAAGTGGAAATAATAAAAGAATCTACTTCATAGGGTTGTTGAGGAGATGAAATGACTTCAGCGCTTAGAACAATGCTTGGCACTCAAAAAGGATTCATTGTTATTATTACATATTCTGGAATTTCTGAAATCTCCCCATTTCAAATATCCTCTATTACATTAGTCGTATATCATGGAAAAATCCTAAAAATGCAAACTAACTACATTTTTAGATTTCCTTTTTCACTTTGTGGCAGACTACTGAGACAATGGGGAGAGGAAAATTTTCTCCAATCTTCTCCAGCTCTAAACCATGTCAGCCCCATTGTTGTAACCATTGAACTAACACCAATTCTTTGTATATAGTCACCTAGAGTTTTATAGCCCTTTTCTTTCTTTTTTTTTTTTCTATTAAAATTTTATTTTTTCATTCATGTGTGACACACAGAGAGAGGCAGAGACATAGGCAGAGGGAGAAGCAGGCTCCCTGCAGGGAGCCCAATGCAGGACTTGATCCCAGGACCCCAGGATCACGACCTGAGCCAAAGGCAGATACTCAAACACTGAGCCACCCATGCTTCCCTATACTCCTCCCCTTTTTTCATTCTCAAGGACATTCTTCTCTGGCATAGTCATTTACATTTCTAGCTACAATTTCCCCTTCCAGGTTATCTTTCTTTCTGCCTCTTTCTCCCTTCCTCTCTCATCCCCTTTTCCCTCTTTCTCATTCCTTGTTTCTTTCCCACCTTTCCTTTCTCTCTCCTCTCCTTATTTCCAGCTGTCTTTGGGTCTCTGGTCTCCTCTGGGCACTATGTCATTTTCCTCCCAATTCCCTGGTGCTAACCTATATTTGGAAACTATCCAGACAGATGTTAATTTCTCCTCCTCACCTGCTCTTTAAATATTCTCTCATTGTTCTCAATGTCCCTGTCATCCAGCCCTTATGCTATGCTCTGCCTCCAGTTCTATTGCAAAAGTTTTATCTATTTCCCAGGGCAAATAGACAAGTAGAGTAGTCAATAGATGGTACTTTAACAACAGGCAAGCAATTTAGGTTCTTCTCTTGGTTCTTTTATTTGCCATCTGAATGACCTTGACCAAGGCACTTGAACCACCTGAGCTCCATTCTCCACATAGGTGCATTCTGTGCTCTGAGTACTCGTGGAGATGCCATCAGGCTCAGATGAGACAGAATAAGTCAAGCAATATGTTTAAGTGCCACATATTGCTATTTATTTAATGTCATCACTGTCCCATCTCTCCTGGCAGTCTAGAAGTCTATTTACTTCCAACTGATAGAAGTGGTAGTTGCTCCTATTAACCCTATTATCATTCCTGTTGGTAATGATAGCACCCTGGCCCTTTCAACACTTTTTTCTTCCCCCGTATATTGTTTATACCAATAATTTCAAGTCACTCAGTTTGTCACATTATGACATGCTGCTTCTTATTTTTATGCTTATGGCCCCTCTTCATGTACTGTTTTTGCTGCCTTCCATCTGTCTGATGATCATTTATTATACTTCAGACACCTGCTCAGGTATCTTATGTGAAACCCTTTCTGTGAGTGACATACATCTATTGCCATCTATGTCATTTTCAGTTCGAAAATGTTTACCTTCATATCTGTCACTCCTACTAAACTTTGCACTTCTCAGAAGAGGTCTCTTAGCCTGAAGTCCCAGCATGGTGTCTCAGAAACATCTGTTGAATTGAAGTATAAGTTAAAGTTATCTTTTTCTGATCATGTGAATATGGGCTTACACTGGCTTTGGAATTCTACAGCTTGGATTCAGGCTCTGGGTAGCCATGGTATTGGCTGCCTGACCATAACCAAGTCATTTAAACTTTAAGGAAACCAGTTTTCTTTTGTGTAAATGGGAGACAATGGCACCCCTATTTATTGAACACTCACTGTTTGCTGGAACTATGTGTTTGCTTATTTATCTTATCTCATTCAATTCTTAAAATTGTCCTGTCATCTAACTATTATTGTTCCCATTTTAGAAATAAGAAAGCTGAGCCTGGACAACTAAAATAATCTCATAACTAGAATCATTGCTTCCACTCATTGTTCTTCAATATACTTTGTTTCAGTATCAGTGGTGATCTTTTAAAATCATCAAACAAATAATGTTATGCCCCTTGCAAAACAAAACAAAACAAAACAAAAAACAAAAACCCTCTTGTCAGGTGCCAGGAGGCTCAGTCGGTTAAGCATCTGCTTTTGGCTCAGGTCATGATCTCATGGCCCTGGGATCCATCCCCAAGTCAGGGTTCCCACTCAGTGGAGAATCTGCTTATCCCTTTTCCTCTGCTCCTTCCCCCTGCTCATTTTCTGTCTCTCTCTCATTCACTCTTAACTAACTAAACAAAATACTTTAAAAAAAATAAGCCTCCAATGGTTTAATTTCATTTAGAAAAAAAGAAATCTATATGTCCTCTCATGTTCTGTAAGTCTCACAAATGATCTGGCCCCTAATTACCTCTTGGATTTCACCATGCTCTACTTTCCCCTCTTTCACAGCACCTAGGACACTGGCTGAATTGCTTTTCCTGAAATAGGTAAGCTCTTTCCCACCACAGAGCTGTCGCATGTGCTGCTTCTTCTGCTGAAAGCTCCCTTCCAGTAGATCTTTACATGGCTGAATCCTCGTTCTCATTCATGTCTTAGCTCAAATGGCACTTCCTTACAGTAGTTTTTCCTGAAACCCCATCCCATTTAGCTTCAGCCCCATCACTGTCCATTTCCTTACTCTATTTGATTTCCTTCCAAGCACTCACACAATCTAAAAATCACCATTTTTTTTATTGCCCGCCTCCTATATTTTCAGTGGATAGCATAGCAGATTCAAAGTATGTTTGCTAAAAGAATAAACTATCTAAAGCCACTTCAGCCAAGAAAGGTGGAACTGGGATTTGAACCCAATACTGTCTGACTCTAAAGTTCATATGTTTAACCAATATGTTCTTTCCCTGCTTCAGCCATGAAGTTATTGGGAAGAAACATTAGGCTAATATAGGGGACATGCTTTGTAAATTTCAAGGGTTATGCCGATATGAAGTAGTAGAGTTATGGTATCTGTCCTTCAGCGTCCTCAGCTGGATGCCACACACGTTCACGTCTTCATTCTCAAGAGGCAGCAAGTCCTCACCAATGGTAGAGGAAAAAGGCTACTGGCTATAAGAAGCCACTTCTACTGATATTCCTTAAAGAATTACTGGTGACATCTTTGGGAAACGTTATCTTCTTTTACTTATACTCTTGGCCAGATCCTTGCTAATCCTACCCTTATCTTCTACACTCTTGATTTTGCCTTCCTTGATGCCATTAAGGGAAAATTTACTGACAACTTTTCCATTTATTCTTCAATAACCATTTCTAACACATTCTATTCTCATAGATATTTTAGGTCTCTGTTCAACCCTCAACTATGCCATATCCTTGCAGAGGGCTTAGAGAAACAAATCCAAATTAGAGCTAGAATGAACAATGGTGAGTCCTAGTACTTAAGGTCCCCATATCCCATTATAAAAGGAATAGAAAACTGAAGCATGCAAGATAATTCAACTGAAATCAATAAGCTAGTTGCACAGCTAGTTAATGACAGAGCCATTAAAAACCTGGTCCCCAAGAACTCCTTACCTGAAACATGTTTGGTTTATTTATTTATTTATTTATTTATTTATTTATTTACCTATCTATCTTGATAGGCATCAAGATATAAGATCATTTTGTAAATTTCCATTGTGAATATAATTTATTGAAGAAAAATTATTTTTCATACAAATTATGGTACACAAATAGGGTAGCAACTCAGACATTTTATCTTTGAATTTGTAAAAGCCCCAAAATTTCAAAGGCAAATAGTTTGTTTTGATATCAATGGCATGAATTAAATGTCCTTTCACTATATTCCTTTGAATTCTTAAGCTACAATCATTGTCATTTTAGGATTTGCTAAGATCAAAAGTTTTTCAAATAACCTAATACTTAGATACATGAATAATTCTGTTGTTTCTCAAGCAAAATAGGGAGTATGCCTTTTAAAATCTACTAATTGCAAATTTTATATTTTTATTTATTTTGAAGCTGTGAATATTTTTGGAAATAGGCCATAGCTTCTTCATGCTTTGAAACTTTAGGCTCTGCCCTGCTAGTGACTGTCTTTAATGGATGAAAACACTGCAATACGGATGATATAGGTAGTCAAAGCACAAAGTATTACTCTTTAGAAATACAATGGTTTCAGCAATTAGATCATAGAACTTAAAAACAAGATTTGTGTGGGACGCCTGGATGGCTCAGCAGTTGAGCACCTGCCTTGAGCTCAGGATGTAATCCCGCAGTCCCAGGATGGAGTCCCACACTGGGTTCCTTGCAGGAAGCCTTCTTCTCCTCCTCTGTCTCTGCCTCTCTCTGTGTCTCTCATGAATAAGTAAATAAAATCTTTTAAAAAAAAAGATTTTTGAAGTTTTCCGTATCTGAATGTCCAAATCATTTTTCTCACATTCAGAGAAAACAAGTTCTTATCCATACAGCAAATATAATGAGTGGTGGAAACTGAAAGGGGGGAAGACAAAATTCCTTGGCCTTCCAAACCTTCCAAGACACTCCTTTTTGGTGTAGGTATACCATATTAGCCTGCACACACCCATCATACTTTCCACATGTACTGATAAGCTCTTTCCTTAGACTGAAAAAAAATTGTTTTTGGTTTTTTCCCCATAATTTTTAGTCAATGAAACTACTTTCTCCTCTCTATAGGAAGTAGATTATTATGTTTGAGTCATAGATCATCGCTATTACTAATACATAATGTCATTTGGAACATACTCACACCCTAGAAAGTTTCCAAGTTTACAATGTCTACTTGAATTCTTCCAGAGAACATTTGTCATTTCATTCAAGAGCAGGCCTAGGGGTAATCATTTAATCAAAACTACTGCAGTGATTGCTACTTGTACAGAAAATTATAAAGCTACAGTAGGAGTAAAGCCCAGATTGCCAAGTTTAAATGGGCACTGCTTTTTTTTGTTACGTGTTGGATTAGAATGATTACTACATCCTTAAATTTGGAGGAAATTGAAGAAAGAGAATTATTCTTTGGTCAGAACCACATTTCCTAATTTTAATTTCCTCTATTTTATTTACACAGAAATACATAATGAAAATTCATAGAAGGCACATACAGAGAACATCTAATTATGATTCATGCATTTAAAGAAAAGTCTTATTCTAGTCTTGAGGCCTCTGATATATTCTTTTTTTAAGCCAAGAATAAAAATAGTATTTTTATGCCTCATTATGATTTCATATATACCAACCATTAAGAAAAAAAATAAATTGAGATGATATTTTATAAGATATTCAATCCTAATATGTGAACAAGAACTTATTGGGAGCAGGTTGGTATGGAAATAACTGCTCTTCTGGAAGGAAGCTTTGTTTTGAGTTTAACACTCTATAACTTAGGATTTTAAGTATATAATTATTTCTCTCATTGTCTCTAATGGACATCAAGTTTAATATATTGTTAACATAGAAATGGCCCCTCAGAGAATGGTCAGATATGTATACTGGAGCAAGTACACAGAGTTCTTCAAGAGTGATACAGGAAGGTCATACTTGGTAAAGAAATTTTAACAAAGATAGTTTGGGTCTACTACTTATTTTCTTTTCCAATACCATTCTTTAAAAAATGAATTCAACTTTTAAGTTAGAAAGTGGCTTTCTCAAATGCTGACATAAAAAGCAGGTCCAAATTGGTACCCACAGAAGAGGAATTCAGTTCTCATTTATGGTTAATGAAAGGATGGGTGATACACAATTGACACTGGATTTTATAACAGCAAAACACATATTTCTGTTTGGAAACAAAGCATATAAGATTCCATTACTATCTCACATTGGCAGAAGAGATGGGAATCTATATCTCTGGCCTCTTCTTATAAGTGGTGAAAGACGACAGGAATGTGTAGATTTTGGAGGAGCTAACTCACTGTGGGATGATGTGAGTGTGTTGATAAAACCTCACTGGCATAAACCTCTGGCTACCTCATCGAGAGTAGCAGTAAACAAGACTGTCCATGGAGCACATTTAACCACCACAAGAAAGGATTTGTTTCTGACAGGAAATGGTTTCCACAAGTTCGTGGTCCAAGTTTAAATATAGTTCTTCAGGATTTAAGGCCATGCTACTAAAGTGTAGTCCCTGTGAATTTCCATACAGGAGCAAGGAAGCTCTCTGTATCCATCATCTGGAGGATGGGAGCTCCTTTATTTGATCTGTGGAGCTAAAAGCTGGAGAAATAGACTCAAAGTTATCCTGACCTTGGGCAGCAGGAGAACCAAGCTGATCAGAGGGCAGGGACCCGCAGTTCAGTGAAGTTGGAGACCTATTTGCCAGGAAAATATATCACTCACGCCAGAAATTATATTCAGGAGAACAGCTAAATCAGGGAATAGTAGGCAAGAACCATGGAGCTAAACAAGCTAGAGGTTAAATACTTGAAATCAGTAAAAAGAGGGGTGGCTGGGTGGCTCAGTGGTGGAGCGTCTGCCTTCAGCTCAGGGCATGATCCTGGGGTCCTGGGATCAAGTCCTGCATTGGGTTCCCCACAGGAAGCCTGCTTTTCCCTTTGCCTATGTCTCTGCCCCTCTCTCTGTCTCTCAGGAATGAATGAATGAATAAATAAATAAAATGTGAAGAAAAAAATCAACAAAAAGAGAAAAGAAAATGGAAGCACCATTGCGCAAACAGATCTGGATAAAAATTTTAGTCCTTCCTCTTTCTGGCTATGAGAATTTGGACAATTGTGGTTACACTATTTGCTGAAAATAGTAGCTATCCTTCTCTATTAGTTACCCACTACAGCCTGTCCTTGTAAAAGGAACCCATTTATACCCGCTGATATCAGGGGTGGCCTTGAGACTTGATTGGACAACCAAATAGGAACAGAAGTGATGGAAATCATGTCCAAATAGAAGAGTTAAAGATCCACTGCATGCTTTTTTTTCACCATTCTTTTCCTTCTGCCATGAGAAGGGTATGTTGCAGATGGGGTCTGTTCCTTCAGCCTGGATCCTAGAATAAGGATGGTTTGTGGGGAGAGACACAGCCAAATCACAGACCTACAGCTGACATTTACTATGAATCTGTGCTGCTATCCACTGAAATATGAGGTAGCTTGTTACCACAGCATAACCTGGCAAAAACTGACTAATTCAGCAAGTCAGAGTCCTCATCTGTAAAATCAGGACATGGTTGTTGTGAAGAGAAAATAGGATGATATTTGGATATTTTGTGTTTCCTTGGCAGCATCTCACCAGAAGTGGTTATTATTATTCCAAGAGGCCCAGGCTGGGAATCTAGAACAAAGGATCAGGAATCCAGAAGAAGAACGAGGCAGGAATTAATGAAGACCACAGGCCAGGGGTCTATAGTAGATGTTGGAACTTAACTGGAGGCATAAGTAACAGATTCTGTGGGGTGGATTACAGGGGGATTGGAGCAGCAAGTATAACACTTGATGATGAGCCAACTGCCCTCTGAGGCACACATTTCATCAGCACTTTTGATGAAGACCAAAGTCACCTGAGAGAATAGTCAAATCCCAGCTGCCTGGTGGGGACAAGAATGTAGATGGGATAGGGAACACTTACTGACACGAGGTTTACATGAGGCATATCTTTACAAAATAAACTTTTCTATTTCTTCCCAAATATGTTTTTCACTCCTAGTGATATTTGGGTATATTATGGCTATGAACTTCAGCAATGACAAAATCTTCTCCTTATGGAATGAGTTATCATTTTTATGAAAGCTACATCATTATGTATCTAAAATTATTTTTAAAATAGTAAACAAGTATTAAATCTATTAACACTGAAACTTATGTACTTACAATGATTGATATGGTTGGTTTTTATGGTAATGATGAAAAAGAATCACGATCCTGGGGATACTGCATCAATCACGTGGGTTTCTTCTGGTAAATTGTTTAGAAGGGAAGGCCGATTAGCTCTTTTCCCTTGATATAGGATAACTGATATAGGACAATGATTTTCAACTAGGCCTAATGTGATTGTTTTGTATAGGGCACATTTTACCACTAGAATGATTTTTTGTGGAGTCAGAGGGCAAAAGCCAGGAGTCTAAATCAATCATCCATTGCAAGTGTTTCAGTGGTTTTCAGGACTGGCCTCACATTAGAATCACCTGGGGCAATTAAAATTGATGCTCAGACTATTCCCAATTAATAAAAAACAAAAACAAAAAACCTCTAGGAGTGGGAACTAGCCATCACAAATACAAAATCCCCAAGGTGATTCTAGTACACACCCAAGGTTGGGAACCATTGAGTTAGAGGTGGAGAAGTCCAAAGGCAGTTGAGAAAGATGAATAGAGGAATAGAGAGAGAGAAGACTGGTGCTTCCTAAACTTCAACAGCATAAGAATCACCTGGGTGTCTTGTTAAAATGCAGATTCTGATTTACTAGGACTAAGGTAGGGTCTGCGCATCTAGAATTTCTAACAAGTAACCAGAAGAAGTTGCCAGCCTCTGGACCATACATGGAGTAACAAGAAATTAAAAGAGACAAGTAGGGATTGTTCTGATTGAATACTAGGCCACTAAAGCCTGAGTGACTCCTTTAGGGCTCTATGGGCAAGCTAGGTTGGGTAAAACATGTTGGCGGGTGCCAGTAGAAAGAGCATAGGAATTTCTCATGAATAATAGGATGGTTGCCATAGCTTGAATTTATTCTAAAAATTTTTTCTGAGGTGTCTATCTTGCTAAATTGGAAGAGCAAGTGACTCTTGATCTGGGGTGGTAATTCCAAACCCTGTGTTGGGTGTAAAGATTAGTAAATAATAATAATAATAATAATAATAATAATAATAATAATAATAATTTCTCAAAAAAAAACAATTTTATTGGTAACCTTGTAGCCAATGATACATCTGGAACTAGAAATTAAACATAAATAAGAACCTTGCATACAAGATAGGTGCTTGATAAAAACTATTCACTCTAAGAGTTAAAGTTGAAGCAGCATAGTCATACTGATAGACAACCATGACAAGAACCAATTCAGAAAGAAAAACTAAATGATTTTAAGTGGTATTTCCAAAACACTGATGTTAATAAGGTCATTTTAGTTGGCCAGACTAAAATGATAAAGACATGATGATAAATTATATTGAATTACAGAGTAATAAATATCATCTCCTTTTTAATTTTCCTTCAATCCTTTTTATTAGTTTTTTTGGGAAAAAGTATTAGTTCATGTTGTATATCTTTAGTAATTTTCTCACACCTGCTAATTACCTATTTTAACAACAAGAAAGCATTCTCCAAGCTCAAAATTAGAACAGGCAAAAAATATGATTGGTTTATTTTTGTTACAATTATATGTCTGGTTACTTTCTACTTTCAGCATATGATAGTTTTTGTTTTTGTTTTTGGTAGTGATACACAGTGTCCTTTCGATATAAATTTTAATAAATACAGTTAATTTCTAAAATAATAGTAATACAACAGTGTATAAGATATGGCAAAAATCATGAAGGTGCTATTTAAATAGTTGAAATTAGGAAAATCTGGCTTGGAATAATAAAACTACTTCGAAATCTGTGCTGTTTACAAATTTAAATCCTAACAAAGTATTTGCATTGATTTATTTAGCAAAAAATGCACATAGAATAGGCTTATAAAGAGAAACCAGATTTAATCAACAAATATGGAAACAAAAGAGCAAATTTTAAAATTCAAAATGTTTCCCTGATTTTATCTATTTGCTTTTTCTTGCATATAAATAGTTTTGTTGTTTCAGTTGAATATCGCAAACAGTTTATCAATGAAAAGATTCAGCAAATATAAGAGCTATTTTCCAAACTTTTTTTTTCTATTTTGAGGCCTGTGTATGTTTAACGAAAAAGTAGAAACTTATTTTTCTTTATTGTATTGTCCAAAATAGGCATTTCTGAGGTGTCTTGGTATCTCAGTTGATTAAGCATCTGACTCTTGATTTGGGGTTAGGTCATTATCTCAGGATCATGAAATGGAGCCCTGAGTCGGGCTCCGCACTGGACATAGAGCCTACTTAAGATTCTCTCTTTCTCTCTCTCTCTTTCACTCTGCCTCTCCCCCCCTCCCATACCCCCACAAGCACCGACTCTCTCTTTCTCAAAAAAAAAAAAAAAAAAGAAAAAAGAAAAAAAGTAGTTCCCATCTCATTATTTTGTGTCTAGTCATCAGGCATTACCATAGTCATATTTTTGACACACAGATATGGTGATGGAAATATGTCCCTACCGTGTAACATAGCAAGCTATGTTGGTTTAGGGGAACCCACATTGTCTTGATAAAATTAATGCAAATAAATAGATTATAGATTCATTAGACAGAAGAGTCCTTAAGAAATGAGTTTTTGCCCACATTCAGTTGAGCTGTTTTTTGGGCTGTTTTTTTATTTCGTTATTACCATACATACCACACCACCAAAATTCACACAATTAATTATACATTTTCTCCAACTTCCCAAATTTTACCTCCTACTGTGACCTGAACATTGTGTTACCGCAAAATCCATGTGTGAAAATCCTAATTCCCAATGTGATGTTATTAGTCCCCTCATGAATCAAATTAATGTTCTTATAAAAGAATCCCTACAGAGATCTCTGCCCCTTTCACCGTGTGAGGACACAGTAAGAAACTGGCAGTCAGCAACATGGAAGCAGGCCTTTACCAGACCATACTGATCTTGGATTTCTAGCCTCCAGAACTATGACAAATCAATTTCTGTTGTTTATAAACCACTTGGTTTATGGTATTTTTGTGATAACTGCCTGAATGAACAAAGACACTTCCAAAGATTTATTCCAGATCATTAGAATTGTATCTAGAGTACTTTGAGAAGTGGATCCTTCCAGTGCCACCTGTCCATCCCCTCAGCTGATGGTAATAAAGATATGGATTAGTAAAGATGAACTATAACAAGATAGGAACCTAGTCTCTTAAAGTTTACTGGAATTTCAACATGTCTGAATACATTGGGCAGGCTGGTGGGTGGACCCACCAGATTCATTTGCATAAGTCGACTCACCTGAAGATGTTCTGATATGAGTAGGGAAGAGCTGAGGTCACAGTGCATTAGTTTCCTGGTGTTGCTATGACAATTACCACACACTTTAGTGGTTTAAAACAAGGCAAATATATCATTTTATAGTTTTATAGTTTGTAGTTTCTTATTTTCTGGAGGTCCTGGAAGAGAATTCATTTCCTTGCTTCATCCAGCTTCTAGAAGCTGCCCACAGCCCTTGGCTCATAGCACTCTTCCATCTCCAAAGCCAGCAATTGTACCACTCCAACTTCTGCTTTCATCCTTTTCTCCTTATCTGATTCTCCTTTCTTTCTCCTTCCATGTATAACAGCCCAGGATAAATCAGGATAATCTCCCTATGTTAAAATCAACCAATCAGCAAACTTAATTCCATTTACAAGCTTAATTTCCCCTTACCATGTAATAACATATATGGGTTCCAGGAGGTGAGGCATGGACATTTTGAAGGGCTATTATTTTGCCTCTTACACAAAGGGAGAGAAAGGATGGGAAGAGACACAGGGTTGGTCTTAGAGTTTATTCCTTTGTAAATGGCCATGAGTGACCTCTCAGTGGTCATAAGTGATAGTGGGAAGAAAAGAAGGCAAAGCACTGTGTTCTGAGATGCATAGATGCAGGTGTAACACTATTTTCATTCCAATCATATAGGAGGACACAAAGTGGGAAAATAGCCTTGTTTCTACTTCTGCAGGGAATACAGTGGGAAGCGGGCAAAGGCCTCCAGAGACAGATTGCCATCTCTAGTTCATGTATCACTGGTACCCACTAGGGGCAGTAGAAGAGAAGTGGTTGCAGAATAGGGGGCCTCAGAAGCAGTGATAAGACACTTAACTGGTTTTCACAAACACTGGAGAGGATTAACCATAGACCACACCAGGACACATTAGGAAATAAAGCAAGAATACAAACTAGATTTATGTATAGGATACTTCTGGAACCGTCCAGAAATAACCATAAGACTATTTCAGGGAACTCAAAGACAAAAACACAGCACTGACAACAATAATAAAAAACAGGCAGAGGGAAGGCTATAAATCAGTATTTATTATATTAATATGGTCACATTTTTCACCGCTTCTTAGGGCATCCAGAGGATACTGAGATTACATTTAGGAGGGAGGCTCAAACAGATGGCTGGAGAAAAGAAACATCTTCCATTTCAACAGTCGTGCCACTTGTTGAATCAAGGGCCGTGCCTGTTAATCTTCACCTCTGATTATGGTTTCATTTTAATTTAATGTGAATAAATTTGAAAATTTAACTCTTGCCTCCCTGCCAAGGTGCTTGATTTACTGATTTGCATCCGTCTAATGGGTTTAAGTTTATTCTTTTTTGGCAGTGATTTTTTTCCCCAAAACTGAGGTCTTATACCTGTGGTTCTATGCTTAGGGCATTTCAAGGAGTTCAGCTATACTGGGGGGCACTGTTGTGGCTTTCCCAGGAGCCCCCTCAAGACCACGACATTTATTTATAATCAAATTGGTTTATAATCAAACCACATTTATTCCATCAGTTTCTTGGTTGCCTGCTAACAGCTCACAGTTGAATGGCCCTCTGTGGAAAGGATCCGCTTCACTCAAGTTTATGTTTCCTCACTGGAAACAGCCCATATCCACTAACTGGTCACTGTGGCAGTACCAAAGCCTCCTGCATTGCTCCTGTGAGGAGAGACCTGTGAAGGGCCAGCTACAGAATATCCCTTGGCGCTGGTCGAGGGCCCTATTGTGACTATCTCAGTTCAGCATCTACCTCTGCCCAGTCTTTCTTCCCTCACAGGGATTATTCCTAAGAGCAGGCATTTTCTGCATTTGGATCTCCAGTTTCTGAGAATCTGCTTCCAGAAGACTTAAATAAAGACACCTGGTGTAAGGATTGGCCTAAGGAAGCAGATCCTAAAACGAGACTTGGGAGCTGGATCACTTATTGGCCGGCTGGCAGTGAGGACCTATGGCTGGTCATCAGTGGAGTCCTGGGAGTGCTGGCATCAAGTAGTTGTACAATTATTAAGGCTTTCACTGATAATGAACTGAGTTGGGATATGAATGAAACACATTGGTGGGCTCAAAGTCCTCAGGCATTTGAGAGGTTCAGAGGAAATGATAATTAGAAAGACAATGAAACTGGATGGCTGTTGTTAAGTACCATGTATGCAGCTGGGAAAGACAATGAAAGATGGAAGTGATTAATTACTAATTTAAGGCAACATGTGAAAAGTTAGAGAGCCTCCATGGCAGCATTTAAAAAGGCTCTCTGGGAGTTAGAACAAATTATTTTAAGATTTGTGTGGAACCAGAAAATACCCCGAATAGCCAGGGGAATTTTAAAAAAGAAAACCATATCTGGGGGCATCACAATGCCAGATTTCAGGTTGTACTACAAAGCTGTGGTCATCAAGACAGTGTGGTACTGGCACAAAAACAGACACATAGATCAATGGAACAGAATAGAGAACCCAGAAGTGGACTCTGAACTTTATGGTCAACTAATATTCAACAAAGGAGGAAAGACTATCCATTGGAAGAAAGACAGTCTCTTCAATAAATGGTGCTGGGAAAATTAGACAGCCACGTGCATAAGAATGAAACTAGACCACTCTCTTTCACCGTACACAAAGATAAACTCAAAATGGATGAAAGATCTAAATGTGAGACAAGATTCCATCAAAATCCTAGAGGAGAACACAGGCAACACCCTTTTTGAACTTGGCCACAGTAACTTCTTGCAAGATACATCCATGAAGGCAAAAGAAACAAAAGCAAAAATGAACTATTGGGACTTCATCAAGATAAGAAGCTTTTGCACAGCAAAGGATACAGTCAACAAAACTCAAAGACAACCTACAGAATGGGAGAAGATATTTGCAAATGACATATCAGATAAAGGGCTAGTTTCCAAGATCTATAAAGAACTTATTAAACTCGACACCAAAGAAACAAACAATCGAATCATGAAATGGGCAAAAGACATGAAGAGAAATCTCACAGAGGAAGACATAGACATGGCCAACATGCACATGAGAAAATGCTCTGCATCACTTGCCATCAGGGAAATACAAATCAAAACCACAATGAGATACCACCTCACACCAGTGAGAATGGGGCAAATTAACAAGGCAGGAAACCACAAATGTTGGAGAGGATGCGGAGAAAAGGGAACCCTCTTGCACTGTTGGTGGGAATGTGAACTGGTGCAGCCACTCTGGAAAACTGTGTGGAGGTTCCTCAAAGAGTGAAAAATAGACCTGCCCTACGACCCAGCAATTACACTGTTGGGAATTTACCCCAAAGATACAGATGCAATGAAACGCAGGGACACCTGCACCCCGATGTTTATAGCAGCAATGGCCACAATAGCCAAACTGTGGAAGGAGCCTCGGTGTCCATCGAAAGATGAATGGATAAAGAAGATGTGGTCTATGTATACAATGGTATATTCCTCAGCCATTAGAAACCACAAATACCCACCATTTGCTTCAACGTGGATGGAACTGGAGGGTATTATGCTGAGTGAAGTAAGTCAATCGGAGAAGGACAAATAGTGTATGTTCTCATTCATTTGGGGAATATAAATAATAGTGAAAGGGAATATAAGGGAAGGGAGAAGAAATGTGTGGGAAATATCAGAAAGGGAGACAGAACACGAAGGCTCCTAACTCTGGGAAACGAACTAGGGGTGGTGGAAGGGGAGGAGGGCGGGGGGTGGGAGGGAATGGGTGACGAGCACTGAGGCGGATATTTGACGGGATGAGCACTGGGTATTATTCTGTATGTTGGTAAATTGAACACCAATAAAAAATAAATTTATTTAAAAAAAAAAAAAGGCTCTCTGGAAGCTGGAGAATGGAAAAGGTGAAGCCTGAGCTTGGTATCTAATTGTAAGGATAGCAAATAGAATTCCAGGGACAATTGGACTCCTAGGCCCTGCAAGACTTCAGCATAAAGGTCAGGGCCCTAGTAGAAAAGAAATCCCAAGCCTTCTGATGGGACATCTGGGTCAGTGCACTAGAAAAACCTTGAAACCCCAACCCCTGAGTCCTCTGGGCACACAGAAGCAGCCCACTGCTCTCCTTGTCAGGGTCCAGCATTCCTCTCCTCAGGACTAACTCTCCTTCCTCTCCTCATCATCAGAAATCAGAGTCATAAAAACAAACAAGATACATGGACGCTAGTAGGTGGGAGATATTCCATATAAAAATGTAGGGGTTCATCAAAGTTTGGGTAGATATCAAGTTTTCAAGGGCATGCTACAACTCTTCCTTCACTGCCAAGGACAAATTATTCCATATTCTACTACCAACAAGGAGGGATCCCCTGATAGGCCTCCTCCAGGTCTGGCTGCAGCATATTTTACATTTGCAATTACAGTTTCGACTCCTGGACTAGGTGACACTAAAGGCTGCTGGTTTTGAGCAAGACTCAGAGCAGAAAGGGAATTTGCAGCAGGCCCATGCTATGATCTGAGCAGCCCTACTTTCTAGGCCATAGAACCTGGTAAATCCAATGGAACTAGAAACATTTTTGGTGGAAAAGAAGCTATGTGGAGTTTTTGACAAGTCTGGGTGAGACATCATAACAGAGCTAAGTTCTAGAACAAGGATATGCCATATGCAACATGGAATGATATGTAATTCAAAAAACAGTTCTTAGTGTTCAGTAGGACTCTGGTAGAAAGGGAGCATCTGATGCTGAGACATCAAGTAAAAATGTGTCTAAAATGCTCATTAGGAGCTGAATTTTGTCATTCATAGTATTAGGCATGTCTAGCAGCAATGCTTTGTAAAACAATATTGTATATCTGAGACCAGGCTAAGAGCACAAGTAAGCCACATAAGCAGGTGGCCCATAACCCCACGTAATAGGCCAACTTCATTGCTACCTTTCTGTCAGCTGATAATTATGACCACATCAGGGGAAGGTTACTTACATATAGTTGCTGGGAGGGAAGTGGTCAAGATTGTTGTCAGGTGGGTGTTTTTACCAAATGAAAATGAACTGCTTTAGCATGACAGTCCCACTCAGGGGTGGCCCTGAAAGGCAGTGAAAGAAAATCCTCCCAATGGGCAGAACTCTGAGTGATTTACTGGGTTATCTACTTGGTATTTCCTATTTAAGTTGATTTCTACTCATTATTTCTTTGTTTGCTTACTTTTAATTTAACTTGCTCATCTTTCCCTAGTTTCTTAAGACGGATATATATATATATACACATTGTCTTGAGAACTTCCTTTTTTAAAAATATAAACATCTCATGCTAGTTTAAATGTCCCTTTAAGCACTACCTCAGCCGCATCCTACAAATTTTGTCTTTTTATTCAGTTCCAATTTTTGAATTTTCTCTCTGATTTCTTTTCTAACCCATGACTTAGAAGTATGTTGTGTAGCTTTCCAAATATTTGGGAATTTTCCAGATATCTTTCTTTATTGATTTCTAGTTTAACTTACTGTAGACAGATGGCATATTATATCTTTCAATTCTCTCAAATTTATTGAGACTTACTTTATGACTCATAGTCTATTTTAATGAAAGTTCCATGTATATTCCATTGTTAATGGAGTCTTAAATAAGTGTCGATTAAGTCATTTTGTAATTGCTTGAAGTCTTCTATACTGCTTTTGTGTCTCCATGTTTTATCATTTATGCAAGAGGAGTATTGAAATCTCCAACTACTATTGTGGATTTGTCTGTTTTTCCTTTTAGTTCTCATCCTTTGTTTTATGTATTTTGAGAATTGTTAGGTGCTCCTGATAAAGTTGTCCTTTTGTCTTTACGCAGTACCCACTTAAATCTGGTCATATTCCTTGCTACTAAAATCTATTTTCCCAATATTAATATAGCCACTCCAATTTTCTTTTGCTTTTGTAGTATTAACATGGAATATCTTTTTCTAACCCTTTACTTTGAATCTGTTTAGGTCTTTATATTTAAAGTGGGTATTTTTTAGATGGCATGTAGTTGGGCATTGTTTTTTATCCAATATGATAGAGATTTTTTAATTGATGGTTTTCAACTATATAATTTAATTGTTGATACAGACTGATATAATACTACACCTTGTTATTTACTTTCAATTATTTTCATCTGCTCTTTATTCCTTTCTATCTCCTTTTCTGACTTATTTTGGACTAATTGAAATTCTTCTTTAATGATTCTATCTTATCTCTACTCTTGACCTATTATCATCTCTTTGGGGTTTGTTGTTGTTATTGTTTTAATTCTGTTTTGCTTTTACTATGGGTTGCCCTTTTTAACTTATCACATTTTACCTTCAAACTAGTACATATAATTTCAGAAACCAACAATAATAAACAAATAAATGCTCACTACCCCATCATCTGTTATTCTGATTATACAATTTACATCTATATATATATATTAAACCCCACAATTCATTGTTACTACTTTTGCTTTCAACAATTATTATCTTTTAAAATAAGAAAAAAATATCTCTTAAACTTACCCACATATTTACCACTTTTCATTTCCTTATCTAAATTTCTATGCAATGTCATTTTCTTCTGCCTAAAAAACTAGCCGTTAATATTTTTTGTAGTGAAGATATAATGGCAATGAAGTCTTTCAGATTTGTTTGTCTGAGACAGTATTTTGCCCTCAATTTTGAAGATATTTACACTGGGTAAAGAATTTCAGATTGTTTTGTTTTGTTTTCTTCTTCAGGGCTTATGGATGTCACTCTACTGTTTTCTGGCTTACATGATTTTTAATAAGAATAAATTAAAAATTTATTGTAATTTTCATCTTTGTATGTAATATATATTTTTAAAGATACTTTTTAAAATCAACTTTATAAAAATTAGTTTTAGATTTATAGAATAGTTACAAAGATAGTACAGAGAGTTCCCATACACCTTATGCCCAGTTTCCTTTTATCATTAGCGTTACTGTGGTCCTTTTGTCACAACTAATAAACCAATATAGATTAATAATTTTTAACTAAATGTCATACTTATTTAAATTTTGTTAGTTTCCCCTAATGTCTTATGTTCTAGGATCTATCCACAATACTAATTTATGTACTGTCATCATGTTTCTTTAGCTTTCTCTGGATTGTAACAATTTCATAAACCTTCCTTCTTTTTTAGTTATCTTAAGTAGTACTGGTCAGGATCTTTTGCATAATGTCCCTCAATTTGGGTTTGTCTGAGGAGCTTATTATGGTTAGACTGGGAATTATGGGTTTTTGAAGGGAAGACAGCACAAGTACATGCCATTGTTACTACATTATACCAAGGCTACATGCTGTGAACATATCTTATCCCTAATGATGTTAATCTGAATTGTTTAGCTCAAGTACTGTTTGCCTCTTTCTCTAGTGTACAGCTACTCTCTCCCCTAATACTGCAGTCTTTAGAAGTAAGTCACTAAGCATAACCAGTTCTTAAGGGGTAGATAATTAAACACCACCCCCTTGTGGGGGCAGTAGCTATGTAAATTATTTGGAATTCTTCCTTACAAGAGATTTGTCTATTCTCCAACATTTATTTATTCAATCATTTATTTATATCAGTAGCAACTCATGGATTTTTAATTTATACTTTAGGTTATAATCCAAAACTACATTATTTATATTGTTGCTCAAATAATTCCAGCTCTGACCTTTGGAAGGTATTTTCAGCTTGGCTCCCATGTCCCTTTAGCATATATCTATTTTTTAAAATACTATGACAGCCCTCAGCATGATTTTTTTAAATTATTTATTCTTAGTAGGGTTTACTGAAATTCTTGGGTCTTTGGGCATATGAATTTCCTAGGGCTGCAATAACAAATTACCACAATCTGTGTGTCTTAAAACAATAGAAATTTATTCTCTCACAGTTATGAAGCCTAGAAATCTAGAATCAAGTTTTTGCTATCTCCAAAGGATCTTAGGAAAGAATTATTTCTTAAGTCTTCTAGGTTTTGGTGGTTGCCAGCAACTTTTAGTGTTCTTTGCCTTATAGATGTGTCACCCCAATCTCTACCTCTTGTCTTCGCATGGTCTTCCCACTTGTGTCTGTGTGTAAATTTCCCTCTTTTTATATGGACATAAATCATTGGATTAGGCTACATCCTATTCCCGTATGACCTCATCTTGATTACATCTGTAAAGACCCTATTTCCAAATTAGGGCACAGGGTCTGGGTAGACATGAATTTGGGGGTGGAGGAATTGGACACTATTCAACCCAGTACCGTGGGTTTTATAGTTTTCATCAAGTTTGGAAAATGTTCAGCCATTATTCTTCGAGTACTTTTTTACTCCCTCTTCCTCCTCAAACTCCAATTATAGAAATGTTAGACTATTTGATATTCTCTCAGGTTACTGAATCTCTATTCATTTTTTGTCCTTTTGTACTCTGTACTTCATTTTATTTTTTCATATCTTTCAGTTAACTGATCTTTTCTTTTATACTCTCCGATCTACTTTTAATCCCATCTAGGTTTTATCCCCCATATATCAAATATCTTTTATTTTATGATATGTATTTTTCACCTACTTTCTTAAACACATTGAATATATGTCGAGTGGCTTTTTCAAATATCTTTATCTCTTAATTCCATCATCTCTGACCCTTTGAGGTCTATTTCTGCTATGTGATTTTTTTTCTTCTGGTTTTGGAACAATTTTCCTCCTTTGAGAAATGAATAGTTCTTGATTGACTGCCAGATATTGTGAATTTTCTTTTTATTGCTGTTTGCTAGATTTGGTTGTTTTCTTTTAAATCATGTTGATTTTGTTCTGGCATGAAGTCAAGTTACTCGGGAGCAGTTGGATCCTTTCAAGTCTTTGTTTTGAATTTTGTTATGGCAGGTCCAGGGCAGCCTTTAGTTTAGAGCTAATATAGCTTAAGTACTAAGACAATATTCTTCTGAAGACTCTACTTGATGCCTGAGTCTTATGAAACCTTTCATTATTACTGATGGAAACACAAATTATTTACAACCCCTACTTGAACTCCTAGAACTGTTCTCAAATTACATATCACCCAACACTTTTGTATGTTTTATCCTTATTTTTTTTCTTTAACACTTATTACTATCTCATAAATTATATACTCATCTAAATTTTATTGTTATTTCTTTCTGTTTTAAGGGAAAGAATTTTATTGTGTTATTTACTGCTGTTTAACTAGTTTCCAGAAAAAGCTTGGCTCATTATCATCACTTGATAAATACTGAATTTTTCAATGAATTATCTTTCAAGTAGACATATTATTATTTTCCATTTCTTCCAGTCCCTAATATCGAATGTAATAAATTACTATTGATAAATAGTAGTAATAATATTTCTCATGAGACTTCTTTCAAGCGTGATTACCCCAAGATGAGGATTTCTCGTCCTCATCATTATATGTTGCGAATAGTACATTGCACAAGACTATATGGTGACATTCGTGTTTGTGGCCATCTTGGATTAATATATTTATTATTCTAATTTTCCAACAGATGGAAGTAAATATTCTGGTGACTAATTTGCCCATTTTTAATTGTGGCTTGCCTGTTATCAATGAAGAAACATTCATATCTTGTAAGGCCCCTAAACTTTCCTTTCCATTTTGATGGGTTTCAGGATATTTCTTAGACTTCTGTTATTTGTTATAACTATTGTTGAAGAATGTTAAAATAGACTATAGAATGTCCATTCACACTTCTGCTTTTGATTCAGTAGCTAGAAGAGACATTCAATTATGATGATTTAGTAACTAAAGAGTTCCAGAATATCACAGGGCAGGGCTTCCCAAAGACCTGTGGAATATACTGTCTTCTTCAAGTAGCCTCCTTCTCTATAGGGATACCTTGAACAGACAGTACCTGAAAATTATGGGCATTTATTGAGTCAGTATACCATAAGCCTAGGGCAGAGTTCAGTTTCCCTGTTTGAGGGGTGGTTTACCAAAAAGATCATGGACTTTGAGGCCAGAAAAAACAGTCTCAAATCTTGGATGTAACCTATGTTAGCAAATTATATGGCTTAGTCCATTTATTTAATATCTCCAAAGCTGTTTCTTCATCTGATAAATGAAGATAAGTGCCTCACAGAATTGTTAAGACCTAAACAAGGTAACACAGAGAATATATAGCTTTATACAACTTTAGATAGTTATGAAGTAAATGCCATTTCCTATTCACCTTCCAGCGTAAATATACTCTAAGTAGGCTAAATCAGCCATCAACAAGTTGGTAAAGTCATGGAATTATACAATATAAAAAAACTAGTCACATGTTCTTGGTCCAATGCAACATTTGTAGTGCTATAGTTTCCTCCACATCAATTTGCATCCAGTCTCAAGCTAAACATTCCAATGATAGGAATGCTCCCTCCCTTGTAAAGGAGGTAGCCACTAGAAAATTCTGTTATAGAGAGAAATTGGGCATAGTAAGGCAGACTCAACCATTGGTCCTGGCTCTGTGACTTCATGAGACAATATTAATCCCTCATCTAAAAGATCCTTACAGATATATGAATGAAGCCATTAGGATCCTTTTTAGTCACCTCTTTAACACATATAATACTTATATTCCTTTAACCTGCACATGTGACATAATATTGATCCCCGTTATTGATATTGATCCATGGGTTGGAACTCTCTGATCTGTCTTTGGGCTTCCATCATCATTTCTGTATGTATACCCAGTACTTTCTTGTTATTAATGTATTGTCCTTCATAAAAACTGATCTGTACAATTTCTTATTTCTTCAATCTCTGAAATATTAGTATTGACACATTTATAAATATTTGTATCTTGACAATCTTTAATTTCTTACCTAAGAAAAAGAGTAATCTCATTACCTAAGAGAATTTTAGGGACAATGTAAAAGCTGGTAAGGGAGACCGTGCCAGTAATGATACTTCTTGATATCTGTATCTTTTTTTTTTCTTTTTTTGATATCTGTATCTTAACATGGAGTTCTAGGTGTTCAGTAACAACACCCTGTCCCTAGCTAATAACTATTTCCAAGGGAATATCTGTGTGTCTGTGTTAAAGCACAAGCAGGCAGGAGGGAGGCAAAGGTGTGCTAAGGAAAGAGAGTTAGGCACCATGATTACTTTTGATTAAAAGGGAGATTTCATATAAGACTGTCTCAGGACATTAATAAAACAGGAAACCAATGAATATACCTTTATCCTAAAAGCCTATAAACAGGCATTAGCATTAAAATAAGTCCCTAAGTTGAGCTAGTGATTGTCATCAACACTTCTTCTAAGGATCAAGCTAATATATTGTGGGTTAAATAGCATTGACCTTTAATACTTTTTAATCCCACTGATTTTCCTCACTCTTGTCTTTGAGTTTACATTTTTAAATGACATTTAAAGGTGCATGTACTTAACAACATTTAATTTAAAAAAATATCAGGGGACAATTGTATAATAAAATAGTGCCAAAAGTAAAAAATGAAAGGGAAAGGGTGTTTCATATTTTAAAAGTGAGTGACAGTATATGGTAGAGGGCTACAGGGTGATAGGAGCAGTCTGAACCATTAGAGAAAGCTTAGGCTGTAAATGAAGAGCATAAACTGAAATAGTGAGTCTATTCTAACTGATTTGCCAGCCTGAATACAGTCTTTAGAAGCTGGAGTAGATTGATGTTCGTCCACTGTCCACATGGAGTCCAAATTGCAGGACTAGTATCCATGCTCAGCTAGATGTAAGACATATCAGGACGTAGCTTTGTGCTCCATTTCAGCACACTTTCACCTCAGACTTAGCATCTTGGAAACATTGCTTCATTCATCTCTACAACATTCCATTTGGAGAGTTAAGTTACAAATATTATGAGGCCTGTTCTCCAGTTGAGAAAGCTGAATTACAGGAAGGTTAAGAGGCTTGCTTGAGGTCAGAAATTGGTAATAGAGATCAAGTGCAGGCTGGAGGGGACCCAGCAATAGTTCCCAGGATACCATGGCAGTGTCGCTCTAAAATCCTTTCAGTGATTTCTCTATGTTATTCCCCAGGGCAGCAAATTCACAAGTGCTAATAGAAAGCTTCTATGAGGCAATTGTATAGGCAGAGTTCTTTCTCCAGGAGACAGATGCTATGCTGTTACTTTAGACCCTTCTCCTACATTTTCAAAGGCACAGAATTAATGACTGAATTAGTCCAACACTGGATACCCCTCACATTTAAAGTCACAGACACCACTTTGCAATACAGACATCCCCAGATCAGAAAGGCTTCTTAAAGAAATTTATTGCAATGCAAGAAAACTCTTGGGCTTTCCAAAGCCACAGCCTAGATATAGTTTCTTTTCCTTCAAAGAGGAAACCTGAGAGGGAACGTTTAGAATATCTTCACAATCAGTCCTTTCTGTGAACAAGCTTTGGCTTGAAAAACTTCAAAATGTTGTCCTCATTCTGTGGTTATCTTCATCTCCAACTAAATCTCTAGAGCTTCATATGTGGAGGTTTGAGAGATTTTTGTGGTTTCTTATACTTTGGCTTTATTACTAACTGAAATCCAATGGGTTCATAAGAAGTGGAAGAAATGGGAAGGAAAATTGAAATTGAGTAGTTACTCTCCTAGGTGAGGCCCATACTTCTAATTGTGGACACTCTCACCCTATGGGGGAATAGCAAGTTTAAGGCTTTTGAATATGTTTTCTAGGGTGAAAAGTAGATTTAAAATTCTACCCAGATTTCTGATCCCATAATTTATAATGAAGGTGACACTGTTTTCCAATATTTTTAGCTTTTGATGTGAACTAAGTTTTAGATATATCTTTATGGCCCTAACCATTTTTTGGGGATAATATATGACAAAACATAAATGTCTTCCCAAAGATAGGAAATATTTGATTTCCTGAAACACTCAAGGATATACATTCTCTTTGAACATTTTGCTGCATTGAATATTTATAACTTTATGCATATAAAAAGACAATCACAATAATTACTATTTATTAAGCAGCATATCGACTAACTATACAAAGTATGTATGTAACGTATATATGTATGCATACACACATCAACACACATATAAAATATTTTTAAATAATTCAACAACCCTTCATTGTAATTACCATCACTTTCATTTTACTTAAAGAGAAGGGGACTAAAAAAGACTCATGGTCTCACAGCTACATGTTGCTGACAGTTTTTTTTTTTTTTTTTTACATGAAAGCATGAAGTTAAATTTATCTATTTATTTTTTAAAATTTTATTTATTTATTCATGACAGGCACAGAGAGAGAAGCAGAGCATGGCAGAGGGAGAAGTAGGCTCCCTGCAGGGAGCTGGATGTGGTACTCAAACCCAAGACCCCGGGATCACGACCCAAGCCAAAGGCAGATACTCAACCAGTGAGCCACCCAGGGGCCCCAACATGTTAAGTTTAAAACAAACCAAAACAAAAAAGATGCATAGTGTTATTCATATACTCCTCTATACTATTAAATCTGGAGAGAGAAAAGTAGTAGGAAAGAAAATTATTACCTAATTGTACTGTCAGAATAATCTATGTGGTAGATTAGAGCTATTAGACCCAACTTTCTATTGAAGACTCTGAGGCTCACAAGATTACAAACTGCTGCCTGTGAATTGTTTAATATCAACCAGGTGTTCAATAGAAGATTCAGAACTATGGGAATCTGTTTACTATGTGCTTTTCTTTATTGGTTAAAATTCACATGGAAAATCATTTCATTCTGACCATAGGCCCTAAAATCAGGTCAGAGTTTTCTTAGAATGTGCCATTTATACTTCAACAGTAAGATAATATAAAACTATACAAGCTGATGTATGCAAGTGGTGGATCTGGGAGGGACAAATATCCATGGAAATTTGAGTAATAGAATTATACTTGGCAGGTCAGAAGTGTCAAACATGTAAGTTGTAGCAGTTAAACTATGCAGAGTTCAGGAAACATTTTCTGCATCCTCAATCCTCAGGGCTTCAGAAATTTGGGGTTTGAATGACTTCTTAAGCCAAAATTAGCTACTGTATTTCTCCAGATTCCATTACAGATTTGGAATCAGCTTTCCTTGGAACTCTCCATTTACTTTACAGGCTAGTTTGTCTTTCCTGTGTCTACTCATCTGTAGATGGGATGGTAGGTAAATAGGTAGGTAGGTATGTAGGTAGATAGGCAAGGTAAGTAGGTAGGTGATAACTAGATAGATAAATGAATAGACAGACCACACTTCTAGATCTGATATTGAGCTGCTGTTAACACTGATTTTTCTACCCTGACTCTTAACAGCTAATGCCCTTTCTCACTCTGCTCATTGGTTCTCTCACAGCAAGCCTTCCATAGCAAGAGGGTTTCAGAAATCCCTATTTACCACCATTTGGATTATCTACATTTCACCTGGCTTCTCCACTCAAATGCAGTTTTAGGCCAAGAGCCCAGCAGTGTTACTCTTTTAATTTTATATGCCCACAGAGCTAAAACATTTGAAGTGCAAGCGTGGGACTGTATACTTTTCAATTAGATGTTGGCACATGCAAACACTCACAGACACTAACTGGCACAGACCAACTACCATTCACTTAACTTAATGGATACTCTAATGGCATGGCCAATGGTAGAGCAATTATGGAGCCTTGAAAAATCTAGAAGCAGTGGAAATTATAGTTCACAGCATGACAAGAAGTCCTTTATAAGGGTTTTGCACAATTAGCTTATTTCAGAAATGAAGAATGTCAATCGAATTAATCTACCAAATCTTGGCAGAACAATGATACCAATTGCCTTTTGTAACTATTTACTTACCTCTCTGTTTCCTTAGGTATAGGGGACCAGACAAAGTATTGCTTCTCCCATTTGTACTGTTGCCTTTTTACTTGAGAAAGCTCAGGACAATGAGTCCTCCTTCACTCTTTTCCTCTTAAACCCTGTGAATTTTCAAGCTTCAAGTCCTTTTTTTTCACATTTAGTTTCTCATTAAATATTCTAGGTCTGTGTTTGGATTAAGTTTTTTGTTTGTTTCAGACATAACTACAAATCAAAATTTTATCTATTAGCATTATTATTTGCAAATTTCTAGTAGTCATTTTTATAGTCTACAACTATGGGTGTTATTGTTCCCTATCCATTTTATAATTTCAACTAAATCGAGCAATGAAAATTTTATAGTGCATCCCTAATTGTGCACCAGACTGGAACTGTTCATACAAATTCCAAGCAATTATAAGGCTTTCTGGGAAACATTGGCAGCAAACATTGGATTAAATGTTTATAACAGCAAGCCAGATGGGAAACAGAGATAAGGAAAATCTCATGGAAACTTTTTTTTTTTTCCCAAACCAAAACACTATTTTAAATTAACCTGGCCAAGGGAAAGCAGTTTCACATTGTTGACTAATAAAGAGCTTTTGGTAAGTAATAGCAGTTAAATTGTGGGAATAATTTTACATGGACATAACTCTATATGTCAACTGTGACTGATGTTACAAACAGATACTAAATAGACAGCTTATGGCTGAGACTTCAGTGATGTATTAGCTCTGATTTAAACAGTGGACACTTTAAAGTTAAAAAATGTGCTTCATATTATATTGAAGGTAGAAAAAATCACATGGAAATATTTAGCTGTACTTGAAAATGTTTGACGTGGAGGCTGTGGTGCATATATAGTCAACTTACTCATGCTAAAAATATTTTTACTGCTTGAGAACTCAGAGAGAAGACTGCCATTTTTGTAGATAAATCTATCTCTTAATGTAATTGGGCAATAAGCTACTCCCACCAGCTTGAACTCGTGCTTGCTTCATCTGATTTGACTAAAATGTTCCGGAAGTTACAAAAGTAGATTTATAGGGAAGCTAATAATGCAGATGTTTCAAGTCCCCTCACTTGCATAGGTGCCTTCTGGAATGATTCCTAACAATATGTTCACATGCTCATACATTTGTTTAAAGTTTGTGAGGGGAGATATTTTAAATGTAATTGGTTAAGGCTACTATCTCCTTCCATTCTGATTTTCCCTGCATTACACTTCCTTCTTGTTAGGTGGCATTGGAGTGGCCATGAGCATTCTAGATTGGCTAGGTAAGTGTTAAATGTAGGAGACATTTATTGGGTTTAGTGATATATATTTATGTAAGATGCAATCAATTCCATGTAGTTAAGTTAGTGCTACTTAGAAGCTTAGAGATGGCTTCTGGGAATAGTTTACTACCCACTATGCCTAGCTTGTTATGGAAACACAAAGGTACAGGCCAGAAGGACTATTAATATGTCCTATCTCACATGACATGTTTAAGGGAGGAGAAACAAGGTTTAAAATGCATATAGCAAGAAGCTGGTTTATGCAACGTTTTTTCAATCAACAAATCTGTGAAACATATTCATACTTAAAACAAGAGTACGACTTTTTAAGAACTCTAAGTTACATTTTCTAGGGATTGGAAAAAGAATGTGAATATAAACAATCTGCAAACATTTACTGAAAGAGTTGTAAGGTTCAAAGACAACCTCTTAACTGCTAGTTGGGAAGATGTTTTAGAGTATTTGAGTGAAACAGGTAAGAGATTATGGACTTCTCAGGGCACCTGGGTGGCTCAGTGGTTGGGCATCTGCCTTTGGCTCAGGGCATGATCCTGGGGTCCCGAGATGGAGTCCCACATCAGGCTCCCCGCAGGGAGCCTGCCTCTCCCTCTGCCTATATCTCTTCCCCTCTCTCTGTGTCTCTCATGAATAAATAAACAAAATCTTAAAAAAAAAAAAGAAAGAAAGCAATTATGGACTTTTGACTTGGACATACATATGTGAAGAGTGTTTTCTTTTACCACCTTTAATTTTATTTATCAAAGGTATTGAGAGAATATTAATATAAAAATTAATAGAATATGAAATATAAGGGATAAAATTAAGCAATATAATCAATAGAAGCTATTCTTAAGAGAATTTGACAAATACTTTTATACCATATTGAAAGTAATTTGTTAAGTTGAAGAGAAACATTTTAAGTAGAAGACATATTAGGCCCTGGGCTTGTTGTGAATCCAATATTGAAGAAAAATGAATTATATAAATGCATTTGGGAAACCACTTAAACTTCCTGCTGTATTAATTAGCTTTTGCTGTATAATAGGCTTTCTCTAAACTTAACGGCTTACACTATATCATATGGGCCAAATGAGGCCCATGGCTTGTTTTCTGTTGTTGTTGTTTTGGGGTTTTTGTTTTTTTTTGAAGAAGAAGAAATGCAACAGAGACTTTCGAGTGGCCCACAAAGCCTAAAATATTTACTACCTGGTTCTTTACAGAAAAAAGTCTGCCAAACTCTAGCTTAAAACAACTTATTTAGCTCACCATTCATTATATTAGTGATTTGCACTAGGCTCAGTTGGGAACTCCTGCTGCTCTGGGCTGACCTCATTCATTGTTTTACAATATCCAGTGGGTCACCTAAAGCCTAGTGATCTGGTATCTACTCCCTTCCAGGTTGGGAAGTTGGCTAACAGTCAACTGGGATGATGGGGCCACAGCCTCTTGTTAGCAGACAAGTCAGGACTTGTTCTTACAGTGGTAGTTGCAGTGTTTCCAACGACAGCAAGCAGAGACAAGCCCAAACTCAAATGCTGGTTTGCAACATGTTTGGTAATATTCCAATAAAATGAATCACATGGCTAAATCTAGATACTATCAAAAGGCATATATGAATAAAAGGGAGAAAATTGTAGGGGTACCTGGCCAGCTCAGTAGATAGACCATGAGACTCTTAATTTCAGGGTTGTGAGTTCAAGTCCCACCTTGGACATGGAGCCTATTTGGAAAAATTTAGGGCCATTTTTGCAATCATCCATATACTTGAGTTGACATAAAATTACAATAGCAAAGATAATGTGCAACTGATAATGTGCTATTACTATGAAGATATTGATGACAAACTCTTAAGTAAGTGGTGTCAATTCAATAAGTATTTTAGATTAGTAGCTACACAGAAAATTTTAAATGCTGTGAAATTTTTCTGTTCATATATGAAAGAAATCTAATAGACATTTTCTCCAATTGACAATTATCCTCAAATTTTACATGGAATTATCAATACAAATTGTGAGCTTGAATGAATATTTGCTGAACTATCCATAATAAGAGCACTGATTAATCACTTAATAGAAACTCAATGATCATTATATTCTTTTTTTTAAAAGATGATAAAATCATTGTCTTATGAGTATGAATGACATCATCAGCCAAAAGATGTAGGAGAGAAGTATTATAGAAGAGTGGTAGGCATTTCATAAAAGCATACTTTTCTGGATTTGTGAGGGAGGGGATGTTTTCAGCTTTTTATTCTCATAAACATAGATGCAAAAATCTTCAACAAAATATTAGCAAATGGAATCCAACAATACATTAAAATATCATACACTACAATCAAGTGAGATTTATTCCCAGGATACATTGGTGGTTCAGTATTGCAAAACAATCAACATGATACATCACATCAATAAGAGAAAGGATAAAAATCATATGATTATTTCAATAGGTGCAGAAAAAACACTTGACAAAGAACATCATCGATTCATGATAAAAACCCTCTGTAAAGTAGGTCTAGAAGAAACACACCTCAACAAATTGAAGCCCTTATAGGAAAAACCCACAGCCAACATGATACTCAATGGTGAAAATATGTTTTTCCCCTAAAGTCAGGAACAAGACAAGGATGTCCATTCTCACCAATTATTTAACATAGTACTGGAATTCCTATCCACAAGCAATTAGACCACAAAGAAATAAAAGGCATCCAAATTGATTTTAAAAAGTGAAACTCTATTTACAGATGATATGATAGTATATATAGAAAACCCTAAAGACACCAAAAAACTACCAAAATTGATAAATGAATTCAGTAAAGTTACAGAATATAAAATCAATATACAGAAATCTGTGGCATTCCTATACATTAAAAATGAAACAGCAGAAAGTGAAATTAAGAAAATAATCCCATTTACAATTGCACTATAAACAATAAAATATCCAGGAATAAACCTAACCAAAGAGATGAATGACTTCTACTCTGAAAAACAGTAAAACACTGATAAAAGTCAAGGCAACACAAAAATGGAAAGACATGGGACACCTGAGTGGCTCACTGGTTGAGCGTCTGCCTTTGGCTCAGGGCATAATCCTGGGGTCCAAGGATGGAGTCTCACATCAGGCTCCCTGCATGGAGCCTGCTTCTCCCTCTGCCTGTGTCTCTGCCTCTCTCCCTCTCTCTCTCTCTCTGTGTGTCTCTCATGAATAAATAAATTAAAAAAATTTTTTTAATGGAAAGACATTCCATGTTCATGGTTTGTTAAATGTCTATGCTACATAGCAATCTACAAATTTAATGCAACTCCTATCAAAATACCAGCAGCATTTTCCATGGAGCTAGAATAAACTATCATAAAATTTGCATGGAACTACAAATGACTTTGAATAGCCAAAGAAATCTTGAAAAAGAAAAAAACTGGAGGTTTCACAATTCTAGACTTCCAGTTATATTATAAAGTGATAGTAATTAAAACAGTATGGTACTGGCATAAAAACAGATACATAGATCAATGGAATAGAACAGAAAACACAGAAATAAACCCACAATTATATGGTCAATTAATCTTCAACAAAGGAGGAATGAATATAAAATAAAAGTCTCTTCAACAAATGGCATTGGGAAAACTGGACCGCCAAATGCAAAAGAATGAAACTGGACCATTTTTTTTCACCATACAAAAAAAAAGCTCAAAATGGATTAAAGACTAACCTGTGAAATCTGAAATCATGACTTGAAGAGAGCACAAGCAGTAATCTCTCTGACATTGGCCATAGAAACATTTTTCTAGATATGTCTCCTGAGACAAGGGAAATAAAAGCAAAAGTAAACTATTGAGACTACATCAAAAATAAAAAGTTCTGCACACCAAAGGAAATAATTAACAAAACTAAAAGGCAATGTACTGAATGAGAGAGGATATTTGCAAATGAAACATCTGTAAAGCATAAGTATCCAAAATATATAAACTGATACAACTCAGCACCCAAAAAACAAATAACCTAATTTAAAAAGGTGTAGAAGACAGGAACAGACATTTTTCCAAAGAAGGTATACAGATGGCCAAAAACCACAATAAAAGCAATTGAATTCCGTATATTTCATCTTTTTTTTTATAAGTATCAAGCATTTGTTAGGAACCTCATATATATTTGATAATATGAATTACAGAATCTCCAGCCAGTGACTGACTCTACACTGCCTTTATAGTTTCTAGTTATCACTATCCTTATTGTCAAATGACTAGATTTTGATCCTGGCCAGATAGAACCAAGGTTGAGGTGCACTATTTCCAAATGGCTCAAAGGACAGTTTTTAATGCACTAGGAAAAAAGTAATATAAATAGATTAAACATGTTTAGCAATACAGTTTTCAGCCTTTTAAAAATTATCAAAAGTAATCATTCTAAGAACTTAAAGTAAGTAAAATAACTACTATTGCCATTTTACAGTTGAAGAAATTAAGTACAGAGACATCAAATGGTGAGTTCAAGGTTACAGTAAGGGCAGAACTGGGATTAAGTACAGATGATAACCTGGGTCCCATGGCTCTTTCCTCTAACTATACCATCCATCTTTCTCAACTCTGTATCACCATCCTAATACCCTCTTCCTCATCTACTCCGGATACAAAGAAATAATACTCTTGGTTACCAATATTGTTCAATAATTTTTGTTATTCAGTGAATGGCCCAATGCTTCTTTATAATCACTAGACAAGACCACCACACAAAGTTCATTCTACATAAAAGATTTTGTGAGAAATCTTTAAATCAACTTAAGCATTTCCTAGAGACTAGAGGGACAAAGTAGACAATAGTTGTTCCATAATTCTTGCAACCATTTTTTTTATCATGAAATCCATATACTTGGGATCAAAGAGCAAATGCTTGTGGATTCAAGACACAGCCCATAATTTTAATGATTAAAATATGTGTCCAAAAAGCAAAACCTAGCTATTAATCTATTATATTTATTATCTTCTTGGTTAACATACCCAGAAGCTAATGCCATGGTAGTGAGTCAAGGCTACTACACAACAATTTATTTTACTTTTTATTTCCAGATAAAATAGCAAAATTACACTTATTACAACCACAATATCACCTTAACCTTCAGTTACCTCCCACACCTAGTTTTCCTAGGGTCATTATGTGATCTGACATGAGTCCAGAGCCTCTGAGAAGAAAGCCCACAGTAAGGGTACAGAAGCTGTGAGGAAATCTGGATAAGCAGGTAAGCAGGCCTTAATGGTTGTCCTTTGGCCTCCTTTACAAAGTCCTCTTCCTACACTTTAGAATTCAGAGGTGCAGGAAACAAAATTAAAATGGTGCCACAACCAAATCATAGATGCAAGTCCAAATGCTATGTAATTGCTCTATCACCCCTATGAGAGGTTCTGATTAAAATGAGTCACATTGACCTTGGATGATATGGCCTTCGGGGCACTTATTCCCCAAGGGACTTAATTAAATGCAATTAGACCAGTGAGAGTACATTTAACAAGGCCCCTTGCGATGCCTATGTTTCCAATTTATTTTTCCAGCAACTTTCACTAATGATTTGATTCACTCAACATCCATCAATGGATAATGATTGGATACTCACACCTTCAAGGTGACAGTAGGATACCTGGATCCCGTGATTCAGAAATTAGAGAGAAAAGACAGACACATAACAAATTGAACAGTGGTTTCCAGATTTATCTGGTAATTGTGTGCCAGATGTATGGGAAATAGTAGGGACTGACACAGGCCTATGCTGGGCCAATAATAATTATAATGAGCCTCAGGTAGGAGCAATGATTTCTGGCAATAATATGAGAAGTATTGTGCTAGTGATTCTGGACAAGGGAGGAGCGATATCAAATATGACTCCTAGGCTTAAAGCATGGATGTTAGAAGGCAGCAGGCAGTAGTGGTCATCAGAGATGGGAAGCAGAGTCATAAAACAGAAGAGTTATGAAGACCCTGAGAGGAAAAAGGGGTGGTCCAGGATTATAGAGTCCTGAGAAGGTCCAGGAGTACAGTCAGAATGAGCTAAACAAATAAACAAATAGAAATGAGCTGGACAAATAGAAACTGAGGTGAATCTGTGTTCTTCAGGTCTGAGCAAGTCTATAGCTTGGAATGAGCCGTCTCCTGGGAGCCAGGAAGTGCAGACACTGAAAGGAAAGGGGTAGCCTTCCCAGACCAGGGAATTTGGAATAAACTTCAGTATCATAACCCATATCAGCAGCCTAGGCAGCAGCAAACAAAGAGAGTCTGGCAGGAGGTCCCAGTCAGGTGTGGATGCTCAGCATTAAGAAACCACTACACTTCCAGGAGCCCTTGGAAAGCAGATGGACTGCTTTCTTAGAGTGTCTGCAAATCTGGGGAAGCTCTAAAAAAGAAAAAAAAAAGAAGAAACAAGTGGGAATTAAGTTTATATATATATATATATATATATATATATATATATATACACACACACACACACACATATAATGTAATAATCATAGGAAAAAATAACACTGTAGGATTCCTTTTATAATAGTTTTGATTTATGGGGACAGGGACTGTGTATGGAAGTAGAACATGAAGCTGTCAATGAGGCTAAATGTATTTCCCTGGTTCTGCTGAAAATTGAGGAGACTTTTGCTCCAATCAGGAAGTTGTTGAGATATTTCTTTGTTTGTTAGTAAGAGATTGTCTTACCCCAGAATTGCAGTAGAAGTTAGGTCATGGGCACTCCTACTTACAGGGAGCAGTATGGGAAGGGATTTACCCCCCCACACCCCCGATCTGCTTTGGTTCTAGAAGAAAATAAGAGGAGGGGGCAATCAGGAGAGTCAGCTGGTTTCCAGAAGGAATGGTGAGTTGTGCTGATGCGGAACTGACGGCAGGACATTGAAGGACAATTCTCTACCAGCCAGGTGAAGGATGATTAGAGCAGAAGTGTAGACTTCGGAGTCATACATAGAACTGATAAATGAAGGTGAATAGGGGAGGCATTGTTGCTTCTCAACAAGTCACATCATCTGTTATTTACACAAAATTGTTTCTGTTCCCTCCATTTTTGAGATGCTAATTCATTTCACACAAACAAGAGTATGACTGGCTGTGGTAGACTTTGACCCCAGCTGGACATAATCTTAATCAGATGGACAGCAGTAGAAGTTTGTGAATTGCAAACACATATTGAGGTAGTGTTAAAAGATATCTGCTGCAAAGAGATGACAGAGCAGAGTCTAAGGACTGGTTGGTTGTCCACAACCATTGGGTGTATGCTTAATAAAGCAGGGTTTATAACTCCATCAGTCACTTGACTTCAGATGGGCTCATTTCAACATTTGAAAAATCAGGGGAGCTATGCGCAAAATATTTTCTCTTGAGGTTTCAATTATTTCCTGGTTGCTCTCAAAGCATCCTTATCCTGGCCTTTCACATGGCATCCTGAAACTTCTACCCCTATTCCAGTCTAAACTTCAAAGCCAAAATAAAAATAAAAAGTAAAAAAACCCAAAAAATAAAAATAAAAAGTAAAAATACTCTGTGGGGGAAACTGCTTTTGAATAAAGTTTCTTTCTTATTTATGTGCATTGGTTTATAAAACATCTGAATTTGGAATATAGTGGCCAAATACTACAGGTACTCAATTTTTCACTGAGCCAGCTTTAGTGCCATTAACTGTGGGTGAACTGTTTGGGTGGGTATGACACCCTGTATGCAGAGACAGGTCTGGGTCCATTGGCTTGGTGATAGCAAGGACGAGTGTGTTCCATGCCAACTCTGTTGAAACGCACCCAATTTTGGAACAACGATTTAATATAAGCAGCCAAACATGGACTTAGTCCAACCTCAAATGTCCTACTAAAACTGTGTGATGGCTCATAAAGATAGCTCTGTCTCTAGGAATTTTATGGACTAAAACAGTGTGTTGAAGTGATAAATAGCATCCCCAATACCTCCATTAAGAGCTATGTCTGTATTGCTTTGGACCACCATGCTGCAGAGAAGTGTTCAGTAGAAAGAAATTAAGAATGAAGTCTGCATTCTCCTTCTCCTTCTGATGCTGCATATATGACTTCATTTTTTCTCCTAATTTTCAAAATGGAAAAAAGAAAATTCTAAGTATAACCAACCAAAAGAATATTATGGTTTTGAGAAGGCATCTTGCACTGTGTCATTAATGTCCCTTCTATAGCAGTCCATGATCCCTGATACATTTTTTTTCCAGAATTTACTGCCATGCTCACATACTTCTCAAACATCTTTAAAATTAAATGCAAATACTGAGGAATGTGTGACACACTGAGCTTCCCTTTTTTGCAATAGTTTCTAGGGAGCTAGAAAAAATCAGTGCAGTAAAATCAGTAAAAATCAGTGCTGAATTTCTTATCCCAAGCGTTTAAATACAATGATTTTATGCATTCTTTACCTGCATCCACTCTCTTTTTAAAAATCTCCATTGTAAAGAAAATAATTTTTTAAATCTTTATTGTAAGTATAGTTTGGCATGTTTTTAATCTCTCAATATTTTGGAGAAGGGTACAATTTTATGGGGGCATAAAATTAAAGAATAGCAAAAATATAACTAACTCTTTATTATCCATGCTTTGCATGCTCATCATGACTGGAGATACTTTTTCCAGCACAGCCTGGATTCATTGAGTGGATAATGCTAATTCACATCATACTACCTTTCCCCTGAGCTTACAATGGGATCTTGTTTGTTGCATTCCAAACTAAAAAGTGTGGATTTAAAATGGAAGGATAGAAAAGGTGAGGTGAAGAAGGAACAAGGGAAAAATACATAGTTTCATGAACAAGTGAGAATAAAGGTGTGTTTGAGTAATTTTTACAAAATACATTGAAATGCTTTTTCTCTCTGATATTGTACATACTTTCCCACCATTAGTATAATTATTGAGAGAGCTATTTTAATGGCAGTGCTTTATATGGCACCCCAGAAAGGATGAGTACACGTAAAATTTTGGTCATACAAAAGATCCATTGAGGTAGACACCAACATTTTCCTGTAGAGTGTATTACATGTATTTTGACGTTATATTCGATCTTAGATACTGAAATGTTTTACTCTTATCCAAATGCTTTTGGCCTTTGTAGTTTGGGAACTGATAGAATGTGTTTTGTGCTATCTTGAGATACCTTCAACTATGAGATTTATAACTGCTAATGAAATCATCCAGTACCCAACAAATGAACTTCTAAATTAGGCTTTCGCTGATGATTTAAGATGAGAATTTCTCAGAGAAATTGTGAATGAATTCATTCAATGAGAGAAAGAAGTCAAAATATGCTGATTCTGCTGGATGCCTGGAAACTAAAATCTTATTCATATTCTCAACAAAATTAGAAAAACCCATATTATTTGGAAGAAATTTAAAAATGGAAATTGTCAGTGTATTAGGACTATTTAATAAGATTTCTTGCATAATAAGGTGATGGTCATGAACTAATTTTTCATTTTGAAATACGTGTACACTAAGCAATAAAAAGGCACCCACATCCTTACCTTAAGAGCAACTTCCTTTTTTATTAGACTTATAGTAGAAATCCAGTGAGAAAAAGTGATAGGATATTGGTGCTTATGCAAATAGTTGCATTGTTTTCCTCATTGAGAATTTCTCCATCTTTCCATACTAGAACACTGTAATCTCTCTTGAAGCCTAACACTGATTGAGTCTACGTTGGGTTACAGGATCTCTTCATTCTGACTGAATTAACCTTTCAAATTTATCAAATAAAGAGGCTCTGTTTCTGTTAATTGGCCATTTTATTGAGTAAACTGATTGATTCAAGCATTAATTTCAGGTCACTTAAAAATGTATATATCTGCAGTATACATGATCTCTGTAGATTCAACAGGTCTTATTGAAATCTAATGCTTGAAAGAAAACAAGTCATCTCTAAGGAACATAGGAAACTGATACAAAGCCAATTCATTTTTTAAATTTCTTTTTAATTCACTTACTCAGTAGATACTTTTTGAATAGTACTGGGAACAACCATGAACCAGACAGACCTATTATTTCTTTTGTCTTTAGAGCTTATGGCTGGAGATCTATTGTCCTCAATGCAAAGCTAGAAGTTAGTGCAGGGTGCATAGGAGGACATGGGCAGGACATCTAACTCTGCTGGAGGTAGGGTCACAGACTAGTCTTCCCAGAGGAAATGGCTAAAGCAGCTGGAAGTGGTGAAGAAGAGACTGATGCAATTAGAGGCAAGAAATACATGACCTATTTTTCTGGTACCAAAAGAAATGAAGAAAAAAGATGAATGTGGAAAACTTGAGATTTCAATGGCAAGAATCTGCCAGGATTCTCTTTGTGCCTATGTTTGTGAAACAAGAGACAGGGTGCACAACCACATTCTAAGTGTTGAAGAAAGAATGAGGAATAAAAATCAGAGTAGGATAATATAGGCAGGGAGATAGAAGGTTTGAGAAAAAGAAATGTTTTAAATAGTTACTAGAAAGAATCTGAGAGAAAGAATCCCTTAGAAAAATATAATAGGATTTCCAGCAGCATTGAGAGGGCAGTAAAGAGGAGTTCATGACTTTTTAGAGACATCATTTCCCATAGTTCTTTGATATCAACCAGTAGGACTCTACTGCTCAGGTGTAGATATAGAGGAAATGGAGAGATGAATGACTGAGGGTAATGGTTTTGTTAGGCTGGAGTGTTAGAATAATCACAGGCAGAGTGAGTTTGTAGATATAAACCATCCAGTCTCACTTGAATAGGACAGCAGTGAAGTCTGGATGAAGCTGAGAGAGAGGTTCAAGGTATTATGAGTCTCATAGGGTCAAAGAACAAATCTTAAGAGTGATTCATTAAGTGGGCTCAAAGATAAGGTGAGGGCCAGCATTGAGGGGAGCAGATCCAGATGATGACACAGCGCAGTGTGTCTCTAAGGGAACAGATGGCAGCGAAGTAGAGGTGAAGGTCTCTGGAGGATAAGCTCTATGTGGCAAGAGAGCATCCTTGTTGGTGTGGGAGTTACATAGGACTATGTTAGGATATGAGGAATGAGGGAAGACAATGAACCATGTGTTAGGCTCATTAACAAACTGACAAAAGGATAGTGGACATTTCACAGAAGCAAAGTTTTTTAAATATCCTAGAGTAGTTATAGCATGGGGAACTGGATAAATACCAATCACATCTCCTGCCCCAAGCTGGGAAAATGAGCATCTTCTCCCAGAGTCAATAACTCACTATCCTCAGGAGAGAGCCTCTGGGAAGAAAGTAAATAGTTGAGGATTTAGACACAAAGAGGTGCCATGACTTGCCCAAAGTCACCAAATAAGAAACTCATGGTTTATCAATATCCCTTGATACTTAAGGTCGTAATACTTGCCATAGGCTTCCTACTGCAAATACTTGCAACTCTCTGTTAAGGGCTTTATATGACTCCAGGGCAAACAGAATGGGCATGAGAGGTCTTATGCCCCAGGACCAACCCTTAACAAATAATGAAAGAAGATGGTGGATACATGCCCAGGTTCCTTTGCCCCCTGGTAGGACAGCTCTAAGGTATGTCCTATATAGTTCCCCAAAGTCTCCCGAAGGACTGAGCTACAATTGTGCACACTTGCTCATTAATGCAGCCTGCATTCGCCTTTCTTTGTTGGTCTTGTGTCCCCCGTCTCTCAGCTTCCTGGGATTATGTTGCCTAATCAAATGCAGGATGCCCACCTATATTTGAATTTCATATAAACAGCAAGTTTTAGTGTAAGAACATTACAAATTTACATGGGAGATAACTTACACTAAAATTTTTTGGTTATTTATTTGAACTTCCATTTAGTTCAGTTCCTGCATGCCTATTTGCTAAATCTCACAACCCTAGTAGATATTTCCTTTCAAATAATCTACATGTATTCCTACCCTTACCTCAAGATTTGCTTCTGATGGAGCACAAAGAAAGACAAATCAGCAACTATTCCAGAGGGACAAGCTTTGAAGAAGAAAACAAACTTAAGAAGCAACATTCAAATAAGATTGAAATTATAAATGACTATCTTTCTATTGTCAGCTCTAACGTTACCAGGAAAAGGCTACAAACCAGCCTCAGCACATTTAGTTTGATTTGTATAAGCCATCACCTCATCAGAAAAGCAACTGTTATCCAGTCACCTTTATTAAACTCAATGCCAAGTATCATTAGTACAGCAATTCTGTGATAATGTGTATTCGTTCCATCACCAAATGTCCTAAATGTCTATCACTGGACAACAGCCTCTGTTTCAATCAACTAATATAACTGAATAGGAAAAGGGGAGGCCATGTATCCCTGGTGATCTCCTTGACCCATCATTTCCTAGCAATAAGTTTGGCTTGATTACATCAACACTGGGGATCCCAGATGCATTATTATTAATGAACTTTCAAACTGAGGCTTGTTTGTTAATAATTTAATTAAAACCCCAAGTGTTTACTTGTTGCTATTCCTCCCAAGAGATCCTTCTGCAAATTCTGGATAGGAGCTGTTTTGCTCATCTACCTGAACAACATCACCAACATTTTCCAAGTTGGTATTCCCTACACCCTAATTCCTCATTTCCATGAAAGCATCCAAGCCTTGATGGCAAGTGATTTTGTTTCTCATCAGTGTAAAACTAGGCCTTTCAGAGTATCTGCATTTCCCCAACATGTCTGGCGATTCCTCTGTCTTGAATTTTAATAGCAGAAGTTCAGTTGTTTATCACTTTTATTCATGTGCAGTGAATACAAATCATTGATGCTAATGCTAAGTTGTGTTCAATTCAGGTATAAAACTTCTTCAAATATTGAACAAAATTGTGGTTTAATGAATGTGTGGTGGCTTCTCTAAATGTTTAAAATTATGTCCCATCAGGGCCATCTAATTTAGGCATCCACATTAACATTTATTTCTCTATTTTTTTTTTAAATTTAAACTATTTAAACTAAAAAAAACAAAAAACTCAGTTCACTCATTTCTCTCATCCTCTCACCCCCTGCCTCTGGCAAGCACCAATCTGTTCTGTTCTTTGTATCTATGATCTTGTTTTGTTTGTTTGTTTTAAATTCCACATATAAAAGACATCATACAGTATTTATCTTTCTCTGTTTGACTTATTTCAGTTAGCATAATGTTCTTGAATTCCATATTCACAATGGTAAGATTTCATTATTTTTATGGTTAAATCACAATGGAATATTGTATGTGTATATATACACACACTGTATCTTCTTTATCCATTCATCCATTAGATTGTTTCCATAATTTGGCTATTGTAAATAATGCTGCAGTGAACATAAGGATGCATATATCTCTTTGAGTTAGTATTTTCATTTTCTTCAAATACCCAGAAGTAGATTTATTGATCATATGGGTAGTTCTATTTTTATTTTTTTGAGAAACCTCCATACTGTTTCCCATAGTGGCTGCACCAATTTATATTTCCACCAACAGTGCACAAAGGTTCTCTTCTCTCCACATCCTCACCAACACTTGTTATTTCTTACCTTTTTGATATGAGCCATTTTTCCAGGTGTAAAGTATCATCCATTGTGGTTTTGATTTGCATTTCCCTGATGATTAATGATACTGAGCATCTTTTTTTTTTTTTAACCTGAGCATCTTTTCATGTACCTTTTGGCCATCTGTATGTCTTCTTTGGAAAAATGTCTATTCAGATTGTCATGATTTTCATGTAATACTGGGCTCTTTTATCTCACCAATAGATGGTACCAATCTGTGGCAGGATCAGCAAACGTCAGGGCTGCCAGCAGCAGTTGAGTCACTGGGGAATGCCAGTGAAGTTCACTTTAAAGAAAATAATTCTCACTTTTATATGCATTCTGCAGACTTCCTTTTGATTTCCATGGTGAGCCTATTGACTTCAAAGTGTCCTTTCAGGATCACATAGAAGGCCAGAGACTCATCGTGTCCTGATTCGTTGACTTTGCTCCATGCTCGGCACTTGTTTGAAATCTGTGGGGTTCTGTCTAAAAGAAGCTCAATAGGCAGCAAAGAGAGGCAAGTGTCTAGTCTCAAACCTCCCTTGTAAAATGATTACAAAACCAACTAGAGACTGGGGAACTGGGTATCATCTTGACAATGAGTCACCTTCTGAAAATGAGTACTCAGATCCAGCATGGCAGGAGAATGGCTACAAAGGAAGGCACTTTATAAACGGGCTCACATCTTTCTCCCCTGCCTGTGCAAACTTCACCATTTTGAAATCTCAAGAAGTTGGTCCTACACCAGAGTTTGAAGGCAAGTTATTTCCTGATTCATGGATCATTAAATTGTTTGAATAAAAATGGAGGTCAAGATGGATGAAGATAACTGTCTTCATTTACTTTCATCACACGCTCCTAATTGTAGTTCAAGATTTTCCCTATACAGTGAATGAACGGCAGAAACCCTGCCCAGAAGTGCTCTAAGTGTTCCAAAACAATGCACAGAATTGCACTGAGCTTCCTCCTATCTGCTTATTTTTTGAGGTCAGCATTGTTCTAATAAAAAGGATCAGATGGTTTTTCTAGTAATGGCAACTTAGGGCAATATGTACTTCATGAGACCAGTCTGAAGAACCATAGTCCTGCTGTCCCCTTTCCTTGCTCCATGTGGTTGATCCTACACTATATCTGAACATGACATAGTAGCATAGATGGATAGTGTGGTGTGCCTCGATGACAAGGCATCCCAGGCTTTGTACCTTACCCATGACAGAGAGCTTTCCCCCGACTAAGACTCCAATTTACTTTGTAATTAATTTTATTTAACTATTATACACATTCTGAGTGATTTTTACATCATTGTGTCTAGACTATGTTCGTATGATGTAAGATGAAATGGCTAAAACGTGCAAATATTCACACAAAGTGGGAATTTCTCTTTCTGTGGAATTAAGCCACTTCGTTGTTTCATGGAACTCAACAGTTCATTTTTTAAAGGTTTTTCTTTATTACTTGAACTTAGCTGGGCATACCAATGTTTGCCAAGAGGAAAGATTTTTCATAATGCTAATAATATCTTCAGACCACACGTTTGTATCCTTCGTGCTGTCTCACCTTCATAGGAATTTGGAAAGACCCTAGTTGAAAACTTTTTTTTTTTTTTTTTTTTTTTTTTTGCCACTTTTGTAGAGCACACCTCAGAGTCGGCTGGGAGCCTGTTGTTACTACACAGTTTTTCCAAAGACCCAGGGCAAGGGCCACATCATTTTAATCTGGGAAATGACTCTTTTGAGCAAGTACCAGATAAAGTTAGTGATTTACGAAAGCTTTTATCAGCCTCCTGATGGCTTTTACAGAGTGGAACACTACATGACCCATGTGATTTGTTTTCATTTACAAAGGTGCAGAGGCTTTGAATTTAAAAATGGAACGTTTTCTTCTCGTGCCAAATGTAAACAATTTAACATCCATTTCCCATCCAGCTATTTTACCAGTTCAAAAGAGTTTATATGAATCTTATCTGTATTATATTTCCTGCTGATTGGCAGCACCTCCTACTTCAGCTGGGAAGCCAAAAATGTGCTGGCTCAGATTTGAACAGGAAAGGAATAACAAAGAAAACTAGGAAATAAATGTAATGAGTGGTTACAGGGTGCTGAAAACTATACTTATCGTTTCTTATTCTTGCAGAGTTGGTGCTGCCATATTGATTTATGCCTGGGAAGTCTTTTATGGAAACACACAACAAAAGCTTCAGATTATTTTGTCAACAAGAAAACACAGTTTACCTTATCTTCAAAGTCCCCATCTATTCCTGATTTGAGCCGTTCCATATTCCCTGCTTGCTGAGATCTCTGTGAGCCCTGGAGGAGATTTGCATTGGATATAGTAATTCACCGTAAGAGATAAAAGCCCCCAGAATGTCACAGAGCTGGTTTCTGAGGCAGGCAGAATAATTCTGGGGGGACCATGAGCAGTCCAGAGAACAAAAAGTATTGTGGCTCTTCCCAGCCAACTTAGAGTCAGTTTGCTGAGCCCTGGAGACTTTTTTTTTTCCTTCAAGAATGCAAAAGACATTTATTTGGCCTATTGTTTGAAGGTCTTAAGTTTCTTTCTCACATTCAAGGCCTGGATAATTGGAAAGCAGAAGAAGGAAAGGACAAAAGCAGCCGTCTAGACACTTCCTAATGGAGTATCATGTTTATAAACCGTTTTCCTTGCCTTGTCCTAATAATAACACATTATGAACTGAGGTAAAATACTAGATCATAAACTTGGACCCTATTGTAAGGATGACAGGCAAGGGTTACAGGTTTTGTTTTTTTTTTTTCCAAAATTAAACTTTTATTTTTTTAAAGATCACCAATAATTTCTACTAAAGGTCGTCCTCCGGCCACAGTCCCAGAAATGTTCCCGTTTGCCATTGGCTTCCCCACCGCAAATTCTCTTATACTCTCCACCCCACACTCTATCTGCAATTTTCATTCCACTCTCAAGCTTCAATTTAATTGGACTGAATAAGTCTATAGGGGGAATGTTATTTTCAATAAATACCCTGCCTTTCTTGTCAATAAACATCATGACTATCACCACCATCTCATGTTAAAGATAGACATGTGAGGTAACTTTGGGACTTTTGGGACTTTGGGTAGATGTAGATGTGTGTGCTTTCTGAGGCTCTCTAGGCAAGATGTATTCAGTGGACAGAGCATTATATGTGTCCCAGGTTCTAGTCTTTGAATAAGACATATAACCTCTCCGAGCCTCTACTTTAACCACCAATAAAATGGGGATATGGAGCTAATAACTTGGAAAGTCTCTGATTCCTGAATTTTTTTTTTTAAGCTTTTAACCTTTGTGTTTCTGGGAAGCTATGTCCTTGAAAATTACTTCCTGGTAGTAGATATCCTTGCTATGAGGAGTGCAAAGTGTTTTACTAGAATACATAGGTATTCATCTTCATATTTTATATCATTGAGTGCTGTTGCCTTACCAAGTGTTCACCCACCAGATAACTTCTCATTCATTAGCTAGCACACCAGTGCAGTGGGTAATAGTATCATCTGCCCCCTACAGCACAGTGACATTCCAAAGAGCAAAGAGGATGCTGTATATGATTGCCAGATAACTGGTAAACTAAAATTCACCAACCGGAAGTTGTAACTGACATTTAGCAGCAGTTTCCTAATCTCCTGTTCTTTTCTTTACACTATGATACATGCCTTCTTTTTCTTTCTCCGTACAAAGAAATACACTGATTTCCTGTCCCTGTATTTACATATGGTTTCCATTTGAAAGGTCATCAGTTATTTGGACAATGATAACAAGATATTTCATTAAAAAGTAATCTTCAAATATTGAGCAACTCCAGAGATAGGATACTCCCATTAAGTTCATTTGATGATTATGCAGTGTATGTATGCAGTTAAAATTGAAGGAGGAGGCAAACCATTTCCCCAGCCTCAAAAACCCAGCCACAGACAGAACTTGAGGTAAGATTTTATTTCAGGAAAGTACAGGTTCATTTAAAAGATGTACCCAAACTGGGGGTCCTGGGTGGCTCAGTTGATTAGAAGCATCTGTCTTCAGCTCAGGTCATGATCAGCCCTGCATCCATTGGGCTCCCTGCTCAGTGGGGAGTTTGCTTCTCCCCCTCCCTCCACCTCTCCACCCCTCCCCCCACTTGTATGCACATGTACCCTCTCTCTCTCTCTAATAAATAAAATCTAAAACAAACAAACAAAAAAGATATACCCAAACTGTATATTTTGCTTCTTAGCAAGACACTAGTCCTTTGAGCAGTAAGCTCAAATTAAATGCTCAAAAAAATAACTGTTAAAGTAATGAATGGGTAAGTGAATAAGTTGCCTTTATATAATATACAGTTGACCCTTGAACAACACAGGTTTGAAAAGCACAGGTCCACTTATATGTGGGTTTTTAATACAATGCAGCCTTGTAAATGTGTTTTCTCTTCCCTATGATCTCCTTAATAACATTTTCTTTTCTCTAGCTTATTCTATTGTAAGAATATAGCATATAGTGCATGTAACACACAAATATGTGTTAATCAACTGTTTATGTGATCAGTAAGGCTTCCAGTCAACAGTAGACTATTAATAAAGTCTTGGTTCAGTCCAAACTTACACATGGATTTTGGACTATGAGGGGGTTGGTGCCCCTAACTTCCACATTGTCATGGGTCAACTGTATACTGCACTAATCACTGACTAATGGTATAGCCCACTCACCAAAGTTGGGGAAATAATATTAGTAGGTCTCATGTGATTTTTTTTCTTTATCTATTTGTTTTCTTCTCCAAGGATATACACATTATTTAGGCATCTTTGAGGCTTAAAACTATGCAAAACTTTCCTGAAGTGCCAGTCTGTAAGATAGATAATCTGATGCCTCCCTCGTTCACATCTGATGGAGACAACTATTAGGTTTATTCATGCCACTTACTGGCTGGACTAGTGCCCTAGAGCTAATTGCTTGGTTTTCCTTGATATAAATGAGGGAATGGGGCCTACATGATCTCCCAGTTCCCTCCTGGTATTAATATTCTGTGGTTCTATGAAATAAGAACTGTGCTTACAGAATGGTCTTTGTTCACTATAATACATAATAAAAAAATGATACCATATATCCATGGTTATCTTTGAGTAGGGGGATTACTGGAAATTTTAACTTATTATTTAAACTTTTTTTGTCAGAACCTTTTTACAATGAACATTCATTGTTTTATGATCAATTGAGGCAAACTTTGTTTCATTTTAAGAAAAACAATACCTAACTCAAGGAAGAAAAATAAAAAGCAATAATAACAAAATATTCGTTTTTGTATCCAGGTCTAGAGCCATGTTTTCCAGACTCTTGTGGACTCTATCTTGGAGGTTCTGATTCAGTCACTCTCCCCATTTTCTCTCTCTCTCTCTCAAATAAATAAATAAATATTTTTTTAAAAAGTAATCTAAGAATCATCTAGAGCTAAAGAATTGTCAACAGACTCAGCTTCACTGGAAAATGGTAGTTCCACCCCAGATGGCACTTGAACAACCCAGAATGGTCCACTCACTATCCCAGAGTTTATTCCATTTGGGTCCTGGACTCCCAGGATCCTCCAAAACTGCACACTAAGAAAACACATACTGATATTTAAGTTCAGGGGTCAAGGATGCCTGGGTGGCTCAGTGGTTGAGTGTCTGCTTTAGGCTTAGGGTGTGATCCCAGGGACCTGGAATCAAATCCTGCGTCGGGCTCCCTATGGGGAGCCTGCTTCTCCTTCTACCTGTGTTTCTGCCACTCTCTCTGTGCCTCTCATGAATAAATAAAATCTTTAAAAAATTTCAGAGGTGAGTGGTTTGGAACAGTATCTTTTTCTGGAGCTTTGATACTAGAACATGCTCTCAGTAAGAAAATTATGGGTCATCCCTCAGCAATGGATTAGCTGGATGAAATACTGTTTCATCACTGGGTGTTTCTTGACATTTCAAGAGAAACCATCATCAAGGTTTCTCTTGAAATGTCAAGAAAGAAAAACCCACAGGTAAAGAGAGAGAGAAAGTAAATGGCTCCCAAGAGCCATCAGCATTAACTTGTAAGGGTTAAATTTTTCATAAAGCATATGCATTATAATTAAATGAGTAACAACCGAAAATGAATACTGACTTAATTATGATTTTGTTGATTTGACCACATTGCTGAGGTCTAAATGACAGAAAAAAAGTAAAATGGATCTTCCAGCCACAGAATGCTTTCAATTTGTAAGTCCTCATTTCAGAAGCAGCAAAAATACTTTTGTTGTTTGTTGAGTACTTGTTATGATCAGAATGTTTGTGTCTCCCTGAAGTTCACAGGTTGAAACCCTAACTCATCTCATTGTGATGGTATTTAGAGATGGAACCTTTGGGAGGTGAATAAGGTTAGGTGAGGTTATGAGGGTGGGGCACTGGTAATGGGATTAATGGCTTTATAAGAAGAGGCAGAGAAATCAGTCTCTCCATGCACAGGCACTGAAGAAAGGCCACATAAGGACAGAGGGAGAAGGTGGCCATATGCAAATCAATTAAGAGAGCACATCTCAGAAACCAAATGGGAAGACCCCTTGATCTTGGATCTCCCGGTCTCCAGAATGTTGAGAAATAAACCTCTGCTGTTTAAGCCACCTGACCTGTGGTATTTTGTTATGGCAGCCTGAATAGATGAACAGTGCCTTAACTGCATTATATGATTTAGTCATCCCACATGATCATTGTAAAGAAGAAATCCCAAACCACCAAAATCTTTTACTGTTTTTAGGGTCAGTGTGCTTGACAACAGTGTTCTTTTATATTTTGCTGTAGGCTAACAGCTAAAGAACCTTGTTACATACTTTACATGTGTAATACATGTGCACATACCCCTGCTAGCTCATATAGGATGTGTAAGGGTGTGTTTGTAAATACCTGTGCCTGCAGTGCAGTGGGTACTGGATCCAGTTTACTTAGCAGTTAATTCCATGTTCCTCTAAGCAGTTCTCTGTCTCCACTTATTCCCAGAGGGGGAAAAGGAAGGATGCAGCAAGAGGGAAAGAGGAGGAGAAAAGAACATCAAGAATGAAGAGAGGGGGGATCCCTGGGTGGCGCAGCGGTTTAGCGCCTGCCTTTGGCCCAGGGCGCGATCCTGGAGACCCGGGATCGAATCCCACATCGGGCTTCCGGTGCATGGAGCCTGCTTCTCCCTCTGCCTATGTCTCTGCCTCTCTCTCTCTCTCTGTGTGACTATCATAAATAAATAAAAATTAAAAAAAAAAAAAAAAAAGAATGAAGAGAGGGGCGCCTGGGTGGCTCAGTCTGTTAAGCATCCAACTCTTGATTTTGGCTGAGGTTGTGAATCTCAGGGTAGTGAGAGGGAGCCCTCCCCACCCTACTCCCTCCCCCCAGGCTCCATGCTCTGTGAGGAGTCCCCTTCAGATTTTCTCTCTCCCTCTCCCTCTGCCTCTCCCCACCACTCATGCGGTCTCTTTCTCCTCACTAGGGAAAAAAAAAAAAAGAATGAAAAGAGAGAGTTAAGAAGACAGAAAATGATGTGAAAGAACAAATAAGGGAGCAGGATTTAGAAGGAAGAAACAGAGAAGTGACTTTGAGGATCCCTGTGTCCCATCCCCCCCCCACCCTGTGCTCTGTCCCCAAATTCCTAGGCTGCAGCCACACCTGCCCCTTGCCTCTCTATCCATTCCCTGACCCTACGGCTGCTGAAGCTCCCACCTCACTTTCCGAGCTCTGCCCCTAGCACTCCAGCTAGGCTCAGAAATAAATGAAAATGGCCTGTTGCACCAAGAGGATAATTAAAGAAAACACAGAAACCTACAAGGAACTTCTGACACTTTCTGACTCTTTAAAACCGCAGCCCCTTACAGCCCTTCCTGAGGGGCGTCCAGCTTCCCTCCCAGCTCCGGAGGCCTTCAGGGCAGGCGGGGGGGGGCACCAGGACCCTCTTCCAACTGAATTCCAAAGTGCCCAGTACAGGTCACCCCACCACGCATTCCATTCTTGGCAGTGTTTTATTCGGCGGACGTAGATCACTGAGGAAAAGAGAGGCCTTTAGGGTACAGCATATTTCAAAACACAATTAAAATAAACTCTTCATGTGGAAATGTAAGACGCATTTGTATTCTGTGAAAGCCTTTGGCCGTACCAACTGCAGGTGCCCCGTGGCGAGGTCCTTAGTACCCAGCCTCACACAGTGGGCAACAGGCAGCGGCTGCACAAAAATAAACAGGGGCCCCCAACACCACAATAACTTCCCGTACCTGTTCTTGTTTGCTCGCTGAGCCCTCAAACATTGGGAGTTGCTGAAATACATAAAAGCGTAACAGCTTGAGTCAATATTTACCAGCCTAAGCGAGTGATTTCATTTAGCGAGATGACTGAACCCCTTTGAATAAATACATCTCCTTGCAGAACCACCCCAGGCAGGCGGCGGGGGAAGGGCTAAGCAGATCTGCTTCGGTCCTAGGCCGGCCGGGGCTGGGGCTCTGAGACTGTAGGGGGGGCCTCCTCTCTCCATTATTATTTTTTTTTGGGGGGGGTGCGTGGGGAAGGGGATGTGCTGCGTTTTTACATCCAGTCTGTGTTTTACACGTGCGTCTCAGTTTGGGCTAGCCGCAGGTGGCTAGTGGTTGTTTTAATTTATTTATTTCTTTATTTATGATAGTCACAGAGAGAGAGAGAGAGAGAGAGGCAGAGACACAGGCAGAGGGAGAAGCAGGCTCCATGCACCGGGAGCCCGACGTGGGATTCGATCCCGGGTCTGCAGGATCGCGCCCCGGGGCCAAAGGCAGGCGCTAAACCGCCGCGCCACGCAGGGATCCCGGCTAGTGGTTGTTTTAGCGCACAGCGCAGTTCTAGACCAGGCTCTGGGGACCCAGAACCCAGGAGTTCCCAGACCTGCAGCCAAAAGCCTCCCTCCAGAGCCTGAGCGTCTCCACAAGTGTGTCTTGCTGTTAGAGTAAAGCGCACATTCCCAGGCTCAAAGTTTGCCTTGGCCTGGGTATGAGTTGAACAGGGAAAGGGTGTTGAATAAACTCGGACCTAAGGGCTGGGGTGTCTGTACATAAGAACATGAGGCCCCTTGAGATGTGGGACAGAGTTGGGGGGCATGCAGAAATGGGGCAAGCTGGCTCTGTGTGCAGGAGACAGAGGGAGAGAGAGAGAGGGGAGTGAAGAAAAGCTGGAGAAAGAAAGGGAGACAGGCAGAGAGAGAAGGAGAGACAGATGAGATGATTGACTCTATTCCCAGGATCCTTCTGTTATAGACCAGTCCATTCTCAAGACGAGCCCTCCGTGAATTTTGCAGAAAGTTCTGGTTGCCGCTACACTTGCACTGTCTCACCTGTGCTCAGGACACTTTAGGATTCATAAAAGGAGATACCGCATCCACTTTCCTGTTGCAGGGCTCCCCCTTCCTGGTTTTTTCCCTCTCTTTTACAAATGGCTTGGGTCTGACTTGAAGGGGTGATCATAAAGAGAGTGATTACTTTTACGCTGGCTGCAATGAGCAGAGGATTCTGTGAGGAGGGATTTATACATGAAAATCAATACCAGCATTGGAAAGCATCCCCTTTTGCCCATAGAAGTGCTGCCCACAGGGTCAATAGCTGGAATTAACCTGGATCCTTTTTTTATTATTACTATTTTTAATAAAGCTGCTTTATGATAGACTCTGATGTGAGCTCCCACGCTGCAGCTGCACCGGTGTGGAGGGAAAGAGCAAATAGTTTCATTTAAGAATTATCTTTTTTTTTTCCCAGTGGGCACCATACCCCACTTCCACCTCCCTCACCCTCCAGGTCTCCAGAAAGTCAGAAAAGGAGGAGAATGAAATTAAGCTTCTTATGAGCATCAACTAAAACCAACATAAAAGCGAATGAGCTTATTGTCCTGATTTTATAGGATGTTTGATTTGTGATAGACAATAATAAAAATTAGCTTTTGTAAGGTGGCTGTACTGAATGCTTACTGTATGCCAGGCTCCATGCTTGGTGCTTTACTTACTTCATTAAATTTTTTCAACAATCCTATCAGAAGAAATGGAGACCCAGGATGGACAAATGTCTCAAGGAAGGCATAAGTAGTTGATAACTTTCTCCTACCAAAGTCTTTTTGACTCCCCAAACTGTGCCATTTGCTGGATCGGAAAGATTGGATGGATGTATGGATGCTCCTTACTGGCTAGACGAGGTATTGGAATTCTTCACATATCTCTCTACCTGATTCTGGCAAAAAGCCATTCTTTCTGTTACAGTGTATAAAGATGGGGCAGTAAGAAATTTCTTTTGATAACCCTAGAGTCAGTCCTGAATCCTCCATCTTTCTCACATCTCACAACCAATTCATTGGTAAATCCTGTTAGTTCTGCATTTTAAAATATATCAGACTCTGGGGCACCTGGGTGAGTCAGTCAGTTGAGCATCTGGCTCTTGGTTTCCACTCAGGTCATCATCTTGGCATCGCGGGATCAAACCCCATGTCAGGCGAGGGGTGTGCTCCAGATTCTCTCTCTCTCTCTCTCTCTCTCTCTCTCTCTCTCTCTCCCTCTGCCCCTCCCCTACACCCCTGTGTGCACACACTCTCTCTAGAATAAATAATCTTTTAAAAAAAAAACAAAATATATCCAACTCTAAGAATGCTTCACTTCCACTAATTTTACCTCCACTGGTCATTAACTTCCACTCTCATCCCCATACAGACTTTGCTCCACACTGCAGCCAATGTGAAACATCAGCAAGTTAGGTCATGCCAGGTCCATATTTAAGATCTTCCAGTGACTTTACATCTCATTTGAAGCAAAAGCCAAATTGAAATATATAAGACCCTACATGTACTTTATACACACACACACACTTTCTCTTCTGATTTCATCTTCTTCCACTTTCTTTCTTGCTCAGACCCCTCCAGCTACACTGACTCAATGCAGTTCTTCAAAGTCACCAACCACCCTCCAGCATCCAGGCCTTTGCACTGACTATTTCCTCTGCCTGGAACATATTTTTCTTGGTTAATAATGTGACTTACCCCCTCACTTCTATCTCGTTTCTACCCAAATGTTTTCTTATCAGGGAGAATCCTGCCTTGACTACCTTGCAATCTCTCATTCCTTACCATCATCTCTGAGCTGTATTTCTCTCTAGCACTTTCAACTGCCCAACATTTAAATGTTTATTTGTTTCCTGTCTTTGTCTTTCTCATACCCCACTTTCCTCATCCACACATTAGTTCCATAAAGGTTTGTTTGATTCACTACAAAACAGTTTCTGGAATAGTTCTAGCAAGTAGAAGGTGCTCTGTAAATATTTGCTGAATGAATGAATGAATGAATGAATGAATGACAACCATTTGGGAAAATCAGATATGAGAAAAGGAGCAATAAAATGAATTTTAGAACAACCACTGACTGCCCAGACATTAAGAGACGCCCCTTTGAGAGCCAGTCCTGACAGTATCCCTCAAATGCAAACTTTGAGGGATTATCAGCACCACTTCTGACCAGGAGGTCATTACTTCATCTGTCTGACAACACTTTGTAAGCTTTTGCATGTGGCATCTATGGCATTTGAATAAAGCAAGAGCACTATAGTTAACAATCCAAATTGTTCCTCATGATCAATTGCTCAGACCTTAGAGGGCAAGTTGGTGTCAGAGTGGGTCGTCATTCAGCAGTGTAGTTATAAAGCCTTCCCCTTTCCATTCGTTGTGCTATCTCATCTGTTCGAATCCTTCGGAGGGGGGATGGGAGCAAAGGTACCTAGAAGGCCTATCAGAAATTTGTAAATTTAACCAAGTCTTTGTACCAGATGGGTCCTTCAAGGTGACTTTCCACACCTTGAGCTGGGTGGGCCCTCAGATTGGCCATTGAGGCATAAAAGCAGAGTTGGAGAAAGTTGGTCTGATGCTCAGGGGATAATCTGAACAGGCTTTAACATATAATTCAGCTCCTACTACTCTGCTATCTGATGTGAACCTAGCAGCCCTAAGGATGCTAATGTTGTGGGAAGCTTCCACCCTTCAAAATTGAACACTGATCAATTCAAATGGACAGTTGCCAGCTGGCAAATGAAAATCAGTGTTTACCTGCACAGACTCAGTCCCAGGCAATGTGATAATTCTTGCCTCTCTCTTTAACCTTCTCTTGGCTTTGGGGAACTTGCCATCCATGCTGGGCTATCATTACTGGCTCTATTAACCAGTAATTTTTAAACCTCCACATCCTCTTGTTTGGTGCAGGCACAGTCCCTTTGCAGGTATGTGTGCCTCATAAGTCTGAAACAACAGCCTGTATCAGGAAAGCCTGGGAGGAAGGATCCAGCCTCCCAGCAATATTCTTGTGTGTCTTTGGCTGCCATAGCAGAATAGTTCACAAAGGTAATATATTCTGGGAGTCTGCTCGAACGCTCAACTGACAAGAGCCCTATTGAGATGATGTTCATTCCCCTGGGAGCTTTTCTGTTTACATGTGCCTTTACTCATCTTTCAGCTGAATCAGAAAGCTGAATGGAAACTGCACTGTTTGAGAACACAAAATGGATTTTTATTCTTAAAAGGACTTTCATATAGAGAAACCCAGACTTAACAATATTCACATGTAGTTTTAATCCCTAGAATTTGGGAGGTGTCTGGGACTATAGATATGGCTTCTTGTGCAGTCCACTGTGCTAGCCACCAGCCATATGATTTGGCTTATTCACATTGCAATTTAAAATAATTTATTTCAAGTGAAATTAAAAATTCAGAAAAAAAGCCTCTCAGTCAAACCAGCTAGTCACAAGCCACATGTAGTTAGGGGCTGCCATATTGGATGGCACAAATATAGAACACTTCCATTATTACAGGGAATTCTACTGGAAAGCACTAGTTAGACTATGTCCCTCATTTTGTAGAAAAGAAAACAAAGGCTTGAAATGGTCAAGGTCAAGTATCTTGCTTTCTTATCTTAAAGATAGTAGCTTAACTGTAATTAGAAAACATCTAGTTTGTCTTACTCTGTCCTTCCATACTACCAGGCCATCTCCCATCTCTGATATTAGTATCAAACATTATTCTAATAACATCCAGCAGAAATACAAATGAAGGAAAGCAGACTGGTGATATTTATAGTTAGCCTATAAATATCCAAGTATGAGTGATTGCAAAGTGAAATTAAAATAGACTCAGGAAACCCCGTCTTGTCCATGAAACTCTGTAAGACTAATCTGAAAAGAAGAGACAGTTTTTCCAATAGCTCTATGCTTATACCTGCAGCTTGCAGGTCTATGTTGGTTACTACAGGACTGCATTACTTATATAACTAACAAATGCTTTTTTTCATGTTTCTTTGGCTGTGTATAATGAATGTCATGGGGAATTTGAATTGCTTAAGTAACTCCAAGAAATCTTCCCTCGTACTATGTACGCAGGGCACATTTAGGAATATATTGGCTATACCAACCAATAAGCAATAATGACTACTCATAGCTTGTAGATAGCAGAAACTGTTTCAATTACCCTGTGATTCAAATCTTGCAGTACAGCCTAAGGTGTCAGAATCAAGCGGTCTATGGTTCTGTGGTTAATGATTCTCCACTCAAAGAAAGCTAGAAAATCATACAAAGCCTGGATCATGTCTACATATAAGAATCTCTTTCTAGTCATTTGACTAGATTTCCCTAGGCACCACAAGAATCTTACATTTAGGCCAAAGGATATCAAGCTAATACTACCATTTTTAGGGTGGATGTAGACCTGACAAAACTTCTAGAGCTCCTGAGGGTAGGGAACATCCCTCATGTTCATCTATATCACTTAATATTATACCTGGAGCACAGTATGTGTTCAGCTACTGTCTGGAAGGAAAGAAGAAAGGAAGGAAGGAAGGAAGGAAGGAAGGAAGGAAGGAAGGAAGGAAGGAAGGAAGGAAAAGAATAATGTCTTTAGAATCCCATCTAGCCTCTCAAGTGGAAGAGAAAATATATAATATATCATGGAGAAACTTAATTGTCCTAATTTGGTCCTTTTCATCATAAATTTGGCTAAAGGCAATAATACCCCTGAAGCAAACACCTCCTATTTTTGCCTGCTCAACACCCCTCATATTAAGAGAACCTATCTCTTCCTTTAGCCACTATTTCCCTTCAGGCCATATGCTTCAGCTGGAATTGATCCTACTCTTGGCTCCAGGAATGGACACTAGACCTGGGCCTGGCCAAAGAGATTAGTTGAAATGAGAACAAACTACTTAGAATAATCTCCAGAGATATCAAGAAGAATAAACTCTCTGCTGGTGTTTTTAAGTTGGAGAAAAATAATTCTGGAACTGTTACTAGCCATCTTTAGTCTCTCATTGGAGAACTCAGAACAAAAAAGAAGAGGCAAAAGATGGAGAATGCTTAATATCATAGCTTGGACTTGTAGATCTAGTCTCAAACTTTTCAGCTACCTGAATCTATAAATTATTCTTTCTTTCCCCTTTCCCCCAGCTCTTTTTGAGCCTGTCTTAGTTTGGATTCTGTTTCTTAGAGCAGAAAGAATAATGATTAATATGAACACCAATTCCCAAAAATCTCTTTTGAAAGATTACCATCATGATTCTTGCAGCTATTACTGAGTGGTGACTTCCTCAGGCTAGAGAATGCTTAGGAAAATACAGCTTTCCTCACATTTCCAGGCATGAATGACTTTCCTAATGGAGATCCATTTCTGAATAGATGTCCTCTGATCCCCAATGTTGTCTGCTCTGCTTTACCCCACCCTCAAGCTCACAAATCACACTTTTATAATGCAAGCCTTCTGCACCTACCTTTTCCCAAGGCTTAAATTTTCCAGACTCATCTCATGAGTCAGCTCAGCCCAGGAGCAAGCAATGAGAAACAAAGATTTATGTGGCACAGTGTATTTTATATTTAATAACTGATCTGTCATGGCATTTATCTGCATAAAAAGTTGGGTAATTTGTGAGTGGGTTGGCAACCGTGGTCTCCAGTGAGTAATGCTTCCTGCTCTACCTCATGAAGATTGACAGCTTGGTAGATACCAATTCTTAGGCACTCAGAAATCTTGAAATACACTCAAGACTTTTCAGTGGAAAAAATGAAAAGTAGCCTTACGAGGCAACGGCAGCCCAAAGAAACACTCCACCATATGATGATCACTCAAGAAGTACCAATTAGCTGCCTCCTGCCTTGAATAGAAAAAAAAAAATAGGAAGGAAGTGTTTTGCCCTCACGGTTTTCCTGGCAGGATCAGTTCTCCAGAGTGTATGTCGAGTGAGGAAGAGGAGTAGCTTGGAACTCTGGTAGTCCCTTCTACTTCTGAGTTACTCCTACCTGCAGGGTTATACAGGGTGACAAAGCAGATCACGGTTAACAGAGATGCAGTCCAAGGAGTAGTTGCTTCTCAACAATAGTCCCAGAATTGAGAGCACTCTCTGAAGGCTTCCAGACAGAAGTCCAGCATCTTTGCTCTGGCCTTTTTTCCCACAGGTAGCCATATCTGGGAGTAGCTTCAGCTCAAGGATTTCAGCAGTTTCTGGAAGAAAGACTTGGACAAAGCAAGGCAGCAATTATGAAAACAAGTAGGTACTGCATTTGCCACACTCCATATGGTTCAGGAGGGATTGGATCTGTATAGGCATCTTCACCCTCTCATGAAAAAGGAACAGGAAGGAAGCTAAAGACAATAGTTTCACTTCTTGGGAGTGAGTCTACAGTCTGGAAATTCCACAGTCCTATGTTTCCTCACTTAACAGAGGATTCTGTTCCTTAATCCAACCAGAAGATTAGTTATCCTGCTGTCAGAATATTTGTTGCACTTGCCTTGGGGTACATTTTACAAGTAAGCTGCTTGTCAGAATGTTTAACAGGATAAGGAGCGGGGATACCAATAAGCTTCCAAGAAATGAATGTATGACTGCTGTTGTACCCACTTGCTAATGAATTGTGGAAGTATGAGGGAATTCCTTCTTAGGACTTCATTTTGTTGATAAATACAATCTGTGAGGAGAAATTAGTCCCATCTATTTATAACAGTTGGATGCCACTGATGAATACCAAAATAACTAAAAAATTTTGAATGGGAAAACTGGCTTAAATCAATATGCAATACCACTCACCTCCATTTTTTAACCCTAAATATGAGTTCACCTCAGTAGTTCTGTAATTATGATCAAGTTGCTAAATATTATCCAAGCCCATTTATAAACCCATTCATTTATCCCATTTATCCATTTAGCTTTTCTTCATTCACTGAGTATTTACTGAGAATCTACTATGTGTCAGTAATTGCATGAGGTGTTACAAAAGGGCTAGTAATAAAACTTCATATAGCAATTTCAAATGTTAAGTGAGACAAGTTAGAAAATCTCCTGACACAGAGGGATAGTGAATAAACTTCTACTGTATACAACTTTGGAAACAAAACATAATAGAGGGTTAGGGAGAGAAAAGACTATTTCAGGGTCCTGCTAAGTACTTAAAATTTGTGTATTATTACTAAAGACTTGGATAATGTATTTTTTCCCTCAAGAATAGAATGGAGATATTAGTCTGTAATTGCCCAAAGACCAGATAAAATGAAGTTTGAGATCAGTACCTACCCATGCACAAATATTTCCCTACTTTTTTCTGGAATACAGTTCATGATATGAATCATATTTTGGGAGAACCTTCTTATAAGGAAGGCGATCCTTTAGGGAGCATGCTGAGAGGTACTGTAACCTCAGGTTAACAAGAGGGCTTCCCAGGCAACCTCTCTGTAACAGTCCTGAGTGATTGTGCACACACAGCACTCTGTGTAGACCCTGATCCACAAAGGCTCCCTTCCTCCTTCTCCCCAGTAGGTAGTTCAATTTACACCAAATAGATGGTTCAACAGTGCTGCTGGGCTAGTCGAAGAAATTCTTTCTTTCTTTTTTTTTTTTTAAATTATTTATTTCTGTGCTGTCTCTACTCTGAAAATTTAGAGTGAAACCGAGATAAAAATTTTCAAAATACCAAGAAGTGGGTGGATATCCTAGGGCCACAATGAAAATCCCAAAACTTTTTACTGGTTGTTTGGCTTGGTGAATCAATGGGAGTTAATTAAATGTCCTACTGAGAGTAGGGAATCTAGTATTTTTTATAAGGCTGAATAATCCTTCAGTAGGGCAAAGTGAAGGCAGCTTGTCTTATAGGAAGCTGCTGACTAATGTGAGGTGAGTGAACTCTTTGGAAGAGCCCTGAGCAAATGCAGCTTGTATGCAAGTGGGGAGCCATTTATTAACCAGCACCCTGGGTGCCCTGGTGAGAACAGATAAATTTAGGGCAACTATGCATTTTTCTTACTCTGCTTCCCCAGGAGCCAGGCCCTGCTGCATTGTTGAAAAGAGAAGGAAGTATTAGAGAATTCTAATTTGTAATCAGTTTTCACATAATCCTGCACTGTGTCAAAGTATAAACTGTATTCTTATTTTTTAAGTTTTTATTTTAACTCCAGTTAACATACAGTATTATATTAATAGCAAGTGTACAATAGTGTGATTCAACAATTCCACACATCCCCAGTGCTCATCACAAGTGCACTCCTTAATCCTCATTATCTATTTAACCCATCCCCATCCCCGCCCCTACCTCTTCTTTGGTAATCATCAGTTTGTTCTCTATAATTAAGAATCTGTTTCTTGATTGACATAATATCCTTTAAACCAAAAGCTTTGTGTTCTTTTTTGACCTCATAGTGAATCTTCAGAAATATATCCCTCACTCTGCTTTTTGCCTCACCTAGCCTGTTTGCATGACCTTGTGAACATAGATAGCTTTAGATCTTTGCTTTTTCTTCTTCAATAGAACTTGGCTTCCCAGAAAGATAAAGGGGGATGCTTCTAGGACCCATGACTCTTCTTATCATTTCTTTTTGTCTTTGAACAATGGTTTGAAAGAAAGATACTTTATTAAATGCAAAGCAAAGGAAAATTTCTTGATCAAATTCACCAGTTTTTATTTTTCTCTTTTAGAAGTCAAATATATAAAATTCTGCTTAAGATCTTTGGAAGACATTTTCAAGGAGCGCAAATTATGGAAACATTTGTTTAGAAGTCATTTTTAGAAAGGTTAAGAAGAATTTGGCTCCATCCAGAATTGGGGAAGGATGGAATAAAATCATCTTCATTCATTTACAAAAATAAAATCAAAGATAGTCAAATAATAATAGAATGGAAGATCCAAAATTCACCAATTTTAAAAGTTAATTGTTTGTCTAAAGTCAGTCTCCAGGTTTACTATGAGTGCAGTGTGGGGCTATAATTTGAAGTAATTAATAGCAAGTTAAATACCAACAATGCTGATATGAATTATAATGCTAGAAAGCTACTGTGGCTCATGTTTGCTCTAAAAAATTAGAAATGTTAGCAAATCCAAATAAGGAACTGTCCTTCCAGTATATATATATTACTTATGAAAACCATTTTTGAGCCATTTTTAAAAGTCCTTCCAGTATATATATATATATATATATATATGTTATGAAAACCATTTTTGAGCCATTTTTAAAAGTCTAAAAATTTGGAATTTACTTTTGCAAATAATAATTCAAGTGGTATACATGCAATTGAAAAGTTCAGCCCCAAAAGCAACTTCTTAAAATAGAGCTGCAAACTTCCTGGGGCACTTGGGGGGCTCAGTTGGTTAAGCAAACAACTCTTGATTTCAGCTCAAGTCATGATCTCAGAGTCGTGGGATCAAGCTCTGTGTTGGAGTCCATGCTCAGCATAGAGTCAAACTTGCCCCTCTCCCTCTTCTCCTCCCCTGTCTCCCTCTCTCTCTTCACTCTCTCTTTCTCTCTCTTGGATAAACAAACAAACAAATAAATAAATACAGCTGCAGACTTCTCAACTGATGTTAACAAAATGGTACTCTAGAAATTTCCAAGCTTTTATTCCCTGACAAAGATATCAGAAAAAAAAAAATCAGAAATATCTGAACTAACCTTATCAGAGTTGTGGAAAACAGTTAAAAGTTTATAGCTACCAAGTCAATACTCATAAAAAAAAAAAAAAAAGAAGAAGGTAGAAAGAAAGAAAGCCATCTTGAGAAGGGTAAGAAAGTAGTTTTGTGGCAATTTTACTCACTCTTGCCTTCCTTTCTCCATAAAATGGCAGTGGTTTTTGTCTTCATGCAGGAGTGTTTTGATTCACAGCTCCCTACCTCAAATCTCAAAGCAGAATTTATTTGTAAATTATTGTGTATGTTTGTTCTAACCTGAGAGATATATCTGAAAGACTGATGTAGTGAACTTGTCCCTGTTTTGCCCACCATGGAACTTGGCCAGGAAGCCAAGCTCTGACAGTAAAGCTACAAGGTAACTATAGTTACCTATAGACCTGAATGCCTGGGGCATGCGATTATAGATGGAGACTACTTAAGGCCTGGAGGAGAGGCTGGAGTGAGACTCTTTGTGAGGAATTAACACATTGAGAAGCAGCCATGTGTATGAGGGAATTTAGAAAGCTACACACATACCCAGACAAGATGCATTCTTAAAAAATACCTGAGAAGACCTTAAAGTTTAATGTCAGGATTATCCCTAGACTTAGAACAAGCTTACCTAAATTTTGAAAGATTATTCTAGACTGACCCAATCTGCAAAGACTGGGAGGCCTTTTGGCATTCAAGGAAATCTCTCAAAATATTAGCTGAATACAGACTTCCATGATCACACATGACAAGGAATAGTCTTTGCATATAAAATAGTTTGGAAAAGTCAAAACAATATGGCCTTCAACAATTTAAAACAACAAACAACAACAAACAACAAAAACCTGGGGCAAGTTTCTCCTTATTAAATGCAAAGCAAAGGAAAATTTCTTGATCAAATTCACCAGTTTTTATTTTTCTCTTTTAGAAGTCAAATATATAAAATTCTGCTTAGGATCTTTGGAAGACATTTTCAAGGAGCGCAAATTATGGAAACATTTGTTTAGAAGTCATTTTTAGAAAGGTTAAGAAGAATTTTAACCATATTTCCAGAGTTTTAGGTACTGTAATATCCAAATGCCCAATTTGCAACAACAACAAAAAATCACAAGGCAAGAAAAATAAATATATGGACCATTCAAAGAACAAAATAAATTGACAGAGAATGTCTCTGAGGAAATACCAGATACTAGATTCACTATATAGACTTTAAGAAAGCTGCATTAAATATGTACAAAAAGCTAAAGGAAAACATGAGCAAAAAACAAATGAAATCAAGAAAACAATGTATGAACAAAATAAGAATATCAACAAAGAGAAATTATAAAAAGGAACAAAATTAAAATTCTGGAGATGAAAATATAACAACTAAAATGAAAAATTCACTAGAGGGGTTCAACAGAATATTTGAATATGCAGAAGAAATAATCAGCTAAAAAAAAAAGAAATAATCAGCTAACTTGAAGACAGGAAAATTGAAATTATTAAGTCTGAGAAACAAAAATATAAAAAATAAGAAGTAGACAGAGCCTAAGGGACTTATAAGTCAAAGATCAAGTGGGCCAACATACATGTTATGAGAGTCCCAGAAGGAAAAGAGAGAACAGATCAGAAAGAATATTTCAAGAAATAATGGGCAAAAGTTGGTTGATAAGTCCAGAACTCTAACTTTAAGTGTGATGAACTTAGAGACTTGCAATGAAATAATTATAATCAACCTTTCAAAACCAAAAGGCAAAAAAGAAAATCCTGATAGCAGGAGACTATTATGAGATAGTTATTGATGAAGAGGTCAATTAATTAAGAAGGTATCACAATTAAAAACATATATTCACCAAACAGCAGAGCTCCACAATATGTGAAGGCAACATTAACAGAATGAAGGGAAAAGTATACAACTTCACATTTCCCCCAATTCATATTTTGTGTTGTCCATTCCCATCCTGTTCTGGTCTGGTCATGTATAACCAACATTCTCAACAGAATGAGATGGAAGTGCCTACACATGATTTCTGAGTCTCGGTCATGAGAAATCATGCACCTCCATTTTAAAAGCTTGAACTGCCTGCTTCAGGGGAAGCCAGCAACTCTATAGGAAATTTGACTACCATAAGACCTCTGATCTCTGAGAAGGCCCAAGATGATCACATAGAAAGACCACATGAGGAGAGAGTGTTGGGAAAAGACCATACCCAGATGTTCTAGCCTTCTGCTCCTGGATGCCAGACTCAGGCCAGTTTAAGAATTATCTTAGTCATGGGATCCCTGGGTGGCGCAGCGGTTTGGCGCCTGCCTTTGGCCCAGGGCGCGATCCTGGAGACCCGGGATCGAATCCCACATCAGGCTCCCGGTGCATGGAGCCTGCTTCTCCCTCTGCCTGTGTCTCTGCCTCTCTCTCTCTCTCTGTGACTATCATAAATAAATAAAAAAATTAAAAAAAAAAAAAAAAAAAAAGAATTATCTTAGTCCAGTCCCAGGAGATGCCATGTGGAAAAGGACTAAGATCCCAGACATGATCCCAGACTCAATCATGTGAGGCTCAGGCACCATGATAGAGACAAACCATCCCTACTGTGCCCTGTCCAAATTCCTGATGGATGAAATTGGGAGCATAAGAAAATGGTTGTGTTTTATACCACTAAAATTTGGGGAGGTTTATTATACACTCAGAACAATACTATTAAGTGTTTGTTTGAAAACAGTCTTGTTATTTTATGCTGAGAAATACACCAAGATGCGTATTTATGGAGTACCTAAAAAGATTCGACTTGCATTTCTGCCACATAGGAAACTCATATAATCCTTTTTATCCTCCATATTTATTATCTGTGAAATGGGATAATGGATAATGTCTAAATACAAGGTGGCTGTGAACATAAAACAAAATACTACATGTGAAAACAGTAAAGTTTGAACTACTGTACAAAACTTCTAGTTGCAGTGGTGATATGGCATAATGACAGTGAGGTTATATGCAATGATGACAGCAGTGATTATAGTCAAAAATTAACCAGGCGACAGTCATTGCTATCTAAACAAACTGCACGTCTTCAAGGACATTCTTGGGTCTCAGGATTAAAAAGTGCTCTGTGAGGTATAGAAGTATGAGACAGAACTTACCCTTAAAAAAAAGTGGCAATATCATTAGGAAGATATTTAACTGTATTAAACATTAATATATATTACATAAAATGATAAGATCTTAAAAATTAGATCCTGTAGTGTAGACCTCAATTTTCTATAGGAGTTCAGAGTTGAGAAAAATCCATATGGCACTATGGATATTCTCACTGTTTTCCTGGTTGTGGGGGGAAAGGAAGCATCTTAGAGGAAATGGGAGGTGCATAAATAAGGAAGACACTAAAGACAGGACTTAGGAAGTAGATATGCCTCAAGTTCCATCCAACTGAAAGTGAGAGTGTTACCAGGACCACTGTATGTTCCAGGGTCAACTGTCTGCTCTCCACAGCATTCACGTGAAACCCTCTTTTATCTCTTTCCAAAGACTTGGTTGGCCCTGTGTCTGAAACAAAGCAGCAGACACCAGACATCTTTCTCTACTCAGGTGGGCAGAATTAACAATCATCTTTCTGAGAAGGGCTTCCATTCCAGAAATTCAGTTTTTGATTAGTGGGGAAATTAAAAAATGAGGAAGTCAGAAAATGTCCTCCACCCCCAAAAGCAGCATTACAAATAGTGGCTGCATTTCTAGGCTTCCTCCATGGAGTGTACAGAATCCAGCCGATATGGCTCATCCCTGAGGATTTGGGAGCAATAACTTACAGATTTCTATTCTATTCTATTCTATTCTATTCTATTCTATTCTATTCTATTCCATTCCATTCCATTCTAAAATGTCTGTGTCCTTTCTCTTCCCAGGTCAGGAGAAGAGATGATAGCCACAGAACACTCCATATTCCTCCCAATCAGCCGATCCTCCCCATTGACCTTGCTGATTCTTCTCCACTTAACGACACTTGTCAATGAGAATTTTAGGAACCCCTAGACCAAGTACATTTCACGAGACCTCAAGTAAGAGAGACTCTGGGTCATCCCTTTCCTTGTTCACTCACTTCTAGGAAGTTGTCTTGCTATCCTCTCTTTCATCCCCATGGTCCATGATTTCAGAGTATAACCTACTCTCTCAGACCAAAGACAAAGCCTTCTTCTCCCTCTCCTCAGTTCTCTGAAAATGATATGCAGCCTTTCTATGGTTTTCTAAGAGCTTCTATTCCTACCACAAGGGAAGGCAGAAGGAGGGGACCGGCAAACAGGAAGATGCAAATAGTCTAAACAAGTTACTTCAGCACTGTCTTTTCTGATTATGTGGTCATAAATAGAGCCAGGCCTTTTTATTCACTAGGTTTCAGCCTCACCTGTGCTGGACATAGCCAGAAAGATCCACCACTTTCTCTTTTTCCTGGAAAGAACTCTGGGCTCCGTTTATACTAAAATGCTGTATCTGCATTACCTCTGACTCATTCTTCTTTGCATTTTCTCTGTCCTCTAAGTGAAACTGGGAAGGACTCTGTCTTAGAGCTACCTCCAAGGAAGAGTTGGCAATAATCATAATTAGAGCTGCCATTGGCTGATTGAGTGTCTACTATGCTGGGAACTATACTAGATTTAAACTTATTAAAACAGGTAATATCTCATTTAATAGTCCAACAACCCCTCATTTAGGAATCCTCAGTCCTACTCTACATGTGAGGCAACTGAAGGTCAGAGAGTAAGCGGCTTATCCAAAATTCCATGGCACCCAGCCTCTCTAAGGCCAAGACCTATCCTTTCCCCTCCAGGTATAGGGGAGCTCTTGGTTCTCCCTTTCAAGCCTGCTGTGCTGCTCTTCACCCAGGAAGTTATCTCAAAGAAGGAATGTTATCACAGCTCTATCCCCATGGTAACAGCTAAATTTTCCTTTCTTTTTCTCTGCCCCACACTCACTCCATCACAGGGATATGCCACTCTCCCTGCCAAACACAGACATGAAGATGGGAAAAAGTGCAGGTCCAGGCCATGTTGGTCGTGAGGTTTCTCAGGTTATAAGTCTTGGAAGAAGAGGATAGTATTGGGTGAAGAGAATAAAAAGAAAAGGTGGATATTTTCTTCCAGTAGATTAGAAGGAGATGGTCATGTCATGGTGCTCTGGCTGCCACTGCAAGAGTCATCATGAGGATAAAATAAGATAAAAGATGTGGAAAGCTTTTTAAATCCTCAAGTGACATGGAGGCATGATAATACTATATATGCCATATTTCCTCAACTTTAAAATGTTTTTCATATCTTAAGCTTCTGAAAACAAAATGCATCTTACAATTAACAAAATGTATTAACTGTGGTGAGATATTTCCTCCCACACCACCAAAAGGTGCTGTTAATTCAGAGATGGATATTATGGTGGACAGCTCTCTAGAATCCAGGACATTCCACATAGGTTAGTTTGATGTCCCCAACTCAAGGACTAGAGATGAGACTAAGATTGTTTCTTGCTCAAGAAGGGCCCTAGCACCCACCTCTTCTTACTCTATCTAGCTCTGTCCTATAAAGGAAAACTCTTCACATACATATATTCACCTACACTACATCAACTTGACCCCAGTAGTCATCATTTAGCTACCCCTCTAGCTTACCCCTCCAGCACTATTGGCATGGTTTACCCTTGAAGAGCTCTGTTGAAAGTATTCACACAGGCTCTGAAAGCATACTCATGGCCCTTTGGGTAGAGAATTCCAAAATCCCATACTTGAAGCATGGTTTAGAAGCTAAACCATACAACAGGTATAATATGGGCATATCCTCTGGACCCTGAGAGTTAGAGCGCTCAGTCCAGAAGACTGCCTTTACTTCTGACACAAAGTGTAAGTTCATGGGCTTTGAAGACACCTTCAGTTTTGATAATTCAGTAGAAGCACTCACAGAACTCACGGAAAGCTATTATTCTTATGGTTATGGTTTATTACAGAGAAAGGATACAGATTAAAATCATCTAAGGGAAGAGAGACATGGGGCAGGTCTAGGAGTCTTCCAAATGCAGAAATTTTGATCTCCCAGGGGAATCACGGACACCACTAACTCCTCTTCATCCAATCTGTAACAATATGCACAGAGTAATTGGCATCCAGGGAAGCTACTCCAAACCTTGGTGTCCAGAGTTTTAATTGAGGCTCAGTCACATGACTAAGTTTAGTCTCAAGTCCCTCCAGAGTTCAAACTCAAGCCTTTAGCCTCCATACCCTCTGGGGATAGAGCAAATACCATGCAGCCCAAATATGTCTTTATAAATCACATTATTAGACTGTCTAGTGTGTGGTCCTAGGCCCCAGATAAACAATGACACTCTTCCTAGATATCACTTCCCAGGATATATGCCAAAGGCCAAACATTTCATTAAGTAAGATTAATCCTTTTTTATATAGCCCCACATTTCTGGCTCATGTGGAGCAGAGTAACCAGAGAAGATATAGGGCATCCAGCTAAATTTGAATTTTGGATAAACAATGGATAATATTTTAGTATATGTATATCCCAACTATTATACGGGACATTCATTGTTTATCTGAAATTAGAACTTAAATGGGTATCTTACATTTTTTGTTAGCTAAATCTGGCAACCCCAATGGGCAGGAACAAGGCTAAAGGAGGGCTGGAATAGTACCTTGTAAAGAAAGCTTGGCCCTCTGAGAAGGGCCCAGTTGTCTTGGCCTAAAGGCTAGAGTAAGGAGCATACCATGACCTCCCCGCAAGCCTAAAGCAAACATCTGTCATGTCTAGACAAAGATGATAATTCAGAGAAGGAAGAGTTATGGACATATCTGTGGCCAGAATTAGCACCTTGACAAGAAGAGAAGGACCACAGGACCAGAGTGGGATTGATCACTCCAGACACAGCATGCTGCCACAAGTCCATGAGTCAGTTTGGGATATCCCAGGCTCGTCCTGCCAACAAACCTCTCTGACTCTGTGGACTCAAGCATATTTGGTTTTCATCCCAGTGTTACTAATTAGCTGCTGTCCTTGGAGAGGTTATTTTATTCCTTTGAAACTGCAGTTTCCTCTTCTATAAACCGAGAATACAATGTTTCACAATTTTTTTTAACTTCCTGAAAATGTTTTAGCATGATGTAGAACAATTATATATAGCAAATGCCTTAGAACTTTAAACCCTTCAAACATTTAGCTCTTCAGCATTAATATACACAAATGCTGTTAGAGGGTAGGGAGAAGGTAGAAAAAGGAAGACTACAGTCTCTATGGTAGTGATTACCTACAGATTATATTACATCAATTTTATTTACTGATTTACTGACAGAGGATGGAAAGATATATGATGTGGAGTAAATACATTCACACTGGGATGAAGAGTGCTGGCATGAGATAATTTGTATAAACTTACTTTATATAAAGCATCTTGCATATAATAGTTGCTCAAGAAAATTTACTTCCATTTCCTCCATTTTTTCTGACATAAGCAATTTATTTTATTATAAAGATATCCAATTTTAAGACTCCATCAAGGGAAAATAACTGGTGAAGTGGAACGAATTTTGTTTTATTTTTTATTTTTTATTTTTTTACCAAAGGAATTAAATACTACTTGGTTATATTCCCCCACCCCTGTTCCAAGTCCTCTAATTTGTAGCCCCTATGGGCTTGAAAGAGAACACTCACAAGCATAGAGAAAACCATATCCATATGAAAAAAAGTCACCAACATCCCACATATAATTGTATTTCTTAGAAACCACTCCCCAAAACACCAGCCATTTAATATTGTTTGCTCTGTGGCCTTTGTTCCCAAGCAAGAAATGAATTCTAAAAGTTCACATGTTCTTCATCAAGAGTAATCTTCAGCCCCAAAGGGAAAGATCTCAAAAGCATTTGAGTTAATACATTCCCCTTGCTAATGTAACCAAAATATTCCGATGTTTTCCCTTAATACTCTCAATTTACAACTAGCAGACAGATGCTTCTTCTCAAAGGCCTTCATAAATCTTCCCATATGAGATGAAAATGAAGGATTTATTTTTGCCCATCTTTTAATTTTACTCAACATTCAATGAGTTATTCTTACAGCTGGCATTTCAAATGTATTAGTAGAATTTATCACTCAAAGGCTTATGCAAGGACTAAATTACACTAATGAATTGACTATGAATGTGAAGCCTAACATGAGGCCAAATATTTTCTGGCTTCATTTCTGTATCTCAGCAAACGGCTTAATTTGCTCCCTACTTATCCATTACTGCTAAATTGTCTTGCTATTATTATAGTAAATGGCTGCAAACCCTGGCTTGCCCTAAGGCTCAGGCTGAATGGAGTGGAATGAGGACATTTACTGTAGACAGGAAAGGTAAAAACCTGCCATCCATTCATTTTTGCTGAGCTAGAGGAGGCAGGAGGGGATCATGGTCCAACCCACCTTTTCTAGTACCTCTCACAGTCACAGACTATCCTTAACAGCTGGTATTTCCAACGTATTAATGAAATTTATCGTTGAAAGACTTGTTGAAAGGTTAAATTACGCTAATGAACTGACTTTGCATTTAAAGTTGAACATGAGGCCAAATATGTTCTGTCTTAGGTTGTTTTTGTTTTTGTTTAATTTTCTTCTTACTCACCCATTATCACTAAATTGTCTTGCTATTATAGCAATGCCTGCTAACAGTGTTATAGTTAAGAGTTTGTGCATGTTTTCATTACAAGTGTGTATTTTTTGAGATTCCAACTACATAGGGAACTACGGAAATCTCACAGGGTTCTTAAACTTGGCTGGAATCGCTCCAGCCTTAGAATTTCCCTTTTGTGCACAGCAACAATCCGGCCTTTTGAGGGAGAGAGACCAGGGTTTTCCAGAACAGTTGAAGTTTTGCCCACTTCCAATTGTGTGCTAGTGTAATTTTAGATGGCAACTTCGTGGATGTTTATTTTAGCATTTTTCCATGTTCTTTCTCATTTTCATTGCTCTTTTGTATTTTAGGGAAGACTCTTGTACCTCATTTATGAATGTGAAGATTTTGTTCCCTGATAATCAGTCACTGAACAAGATTTAATTACTAAAAAGGGTAGGAGATCTTTTTTTTTTTAAGTTCCCATCTGTGAAATAAATGAACAAGTGAAACTTATATAAGACATTCTGTACTTTTGTGGGAAACTCCACTGATTCTGATGGAAATGTAAAGGAGTTGAATCAAAATATCAACCACAATCCCTTCAATTGTATAACATATGCAGTGAAAAGATTAAAATCCTCAGGAATTCAGATTTAAGTTTGGGAGAGAGAAAACCAGGAAAAAGAGAGAGAGCAAGAGAGCACTTGTTGCCTTTGCTCAAGCTTCCAGAAGTTTCAATACTCTGAAGTTCTAGTCCTGTATTCTCACTTCTCATGCCATAGTGGGCCTCACAGACTACTTAGAGCTGCTAGTCTTTCCTCTAGACATAAGGGCTACCTGTCTCTGTCCCCTTTCTCTGCAAGGCAAGCTCAGCCAGAAATTTTCCAGATATTGCCTATACCCAAATCTTCCTCAGTTGCTACAGAACAACTTTTCCCAAGCAAAAGGTTGAAAAGTAGAAGTTGTGTCTTCACAGAATCCCCTCACTGGGAAATGATGAAGCTTAGATCTAATGTCTCAACCCTATGACTCAACTCTCACAGAAGCTGTATTTTAGTGGGGGGTTTTGAAAGTATGTCCTAATCCTTCTGGGTCAAACACATTTTCTTTCTTTTTTTTTTTTTATTTATTTGTGATAGTCACAGAGAGAAAGAGAGAGAGAGAGAGAGAATGAGGCAGAGACACAGGCAGAGGAAGAAGCAGGCTCCATGCACCGGGAGCCCGACGTGGGATTCGATCCCCGGTCTCCAGGATCGCACCCTGGGCCAAAGGCAGGCGCCAAACCGCTGCGCCACCCAGGGATCCCAAACACATTTTCTTGAATGTTTACACACGCAGTAGGACACATTCAGGCTCATCTTCCTCCTTCTAATTGGCCCTTATTCAACCATCTGGCCATTTACCCCCTCAAGAAAACCCCTCACATACAGACCATATTTATTTCTTGTAATTCATCCTCTGGGTTAAGAACAGTTAAGAAGGAATGAGAAAACCAATTTTCCTATGACATCCAGAGGCTCTTTTCATGTAATGCCAAGGGTTAAGTTGTGCTGGATGGAAAGAAAGATCTTCATGTTGCCTGAATCACTCTGTAGTTGCACATGATGCTCTTGGCTTCCATTGATTTGTCTCTGAACTTTCCCCCAAGACACTGAGAATTATTCTGTCTAGGATTTACCAGCATTTACTTATGAATATACCCCCACCAATTGGTTTTCCTTTTTGATAACCTTGACTCTCAGAATAACCTTGCAATACCAGTTGCTCCACAGTCTCAGCCCAGGGCATGTTGAATTTTCTAATCCCCAGATATCCAGTGCTGCTTCTTTTTCACTTTTAGCTGAGAGACCTACCCAGTACAGCAGCTTCACCTTTATCACGAGCACAGTGGAAGGTCCTATCCACGTACTTTGCTTTATACTACATTTTTTGTTTTGCCTTTGTTTTACATATGAGGGGAAGAATAACTTTCCCTCTGTTAGGTTAAATTAAACAGATGGCATAGTGTGCCTAACTCAAGTACAAAATGATTCCACATTTACATGTACCAAGAATGAAAGGCAGGATGCAAGCATATCTGCAGAGTCCTCTGGCACTGGGAGAAAGCTTCTAAACTCATGATTTCTCAGAGATGCTGGCTGAGTAGAGGCATTTGGAACAACAATAAAATAAAGAAGCCCCAACTGCCCACTTTTTAAAAAAAATTCTAAGTTTATTTTAAAATTGTAATTCCTTGCTAGAGTCTACCTATGCTCTGGAATACTTTGAAGGTAAGAAACCAACTGTGTTCTTTGGGCTGTTTAATTCTTATGATTTGAATCCTTACCTTTTTTGAAAAACAGAATCATGCCATCTCTGATTCTGACCTGTATGGCAAAATTGGAGAAAATTCCAAAGGTATATGAAACAGAGAAAAACCAGAGGTTCAGAGGTAATAAGCTATAACCAGTGAACTCTCCTTTAAACTCTCGCTGGATTTTTTTCAAGGCAAGTTCACTGAGAATTTTGAAGATGTATTAGAGGGAAAGGCTGCCAATTGATATTCATTTTAGCCACTTATGTGTGTATTAAAAATAATATTTTTACATTCATATTCAATGAAATGGCATCCCCTAATTCCAATGGCAACCTATGCCAAGGAAACCAAGTACTGAGCTATATAATGTAAAAGACATCATACCACAACAGACCAACCTGAAACATACATTTGATATGTATATTAATTCAAAGGAAAGCTAGTGTCTAAAATTGTTTTTTTGGGGTTTTTGCTTCTTTCTTCAGTGGGCTTCAGTTCATTCCCTGGGAAATTATGGCCACACTGCATATGAATTGATAGCAAAATATTGTAAACCACATGCTACCAAAAGTGAACCCTTCCTACTTCAGTTCTTCTCCAGATAAATGTGTTAGCCATCCATAGTACACACACACACACACACACACACACACACACACACACACACACACGGTGCCCAGTATAACTGAGCAACTGAGAAGTTTTGATTGATAGATGATTGGTGAACAGTTCAGGATGCTACAATCAGATGAATTAAATGAGATGGGAGGCGTTCCTTCAAAGATAACCATGTCCAGATTTCCTGTGCAAGTCTCTAAAATTCCTGACTCCATATCTTTGTTCCTACTTTCTTTTTTCTTTCTAGATTTCTCTCCCTCCCTCTCCCTTTGTACCAGTCTTGCAGAACACAGACCCAATGCTACTTTTTAATCTCCTACCCTCTCCTAAGTCTGAAGTATATGAAGCCTTTACTGAATATTCATAGCATCTACACCTATAAAAAGACATTGGAAAAGAATAAAAGTATGCTGATTGTGAGCAGAGGCTTTTAAGTCCTAAATGGCTGAGTTTAAATTCTGGTCTCTTTTTCACTATTGCAGCTGTGTAACACCTGGAAATTTCTTTAGTCTCTCTAAGCCTTGGTTTTCTCCTCTGTAGATGGCAGAGGAGACAATATGAATACTATGATGATGTTGATGTGATAACATGAGATAATACGTATAAAACATTTAACCAAGTTAAATTTCTAGCCAAAGAGAATATCCAATAAATGCTGACTGTTGGTATTATATCAAAGCATCCACCACTTCCCTCCTAAATTCTATATGTAGCTGTTTATCCATCTTAGCCACCACTATAATCACCATCACCCCGCACCCCACCTCCCAGTCCCCACCCCCACCTCAACACTAGATTCTTAATTTGCCTAGACTGGGAATCAGATCTTCTGCACTTGTGTCTTTTCCAGGGATTCTAGGAAAGTGCTTTGCACTAAATACATTTGTTAAATGAATAGTGGAGATTTTAAACTAATGGCTTATATTTGGCTCCTAAAAGCCATGATCTCCTCAGAATATCCTAGTAAGGTTTTTGAGAAATAAGCATCATGTTTTAAAATGCTAATGAGGAGGTCCAAGAACGATAGTGGTCAAGTTATGGGATTGAGCACCTTCCAGAGGACAATGACGTGTATTTCTTTATTGATCTATAAGCTCTAAAAAAATAAAAACAAGACAGAATCTCAATTTAAAAGAAAAGATGCTAAAAAAAAAGAATTTGTGAAAACCAAACTGCCAATTAATCTAATTGACTCAGTGGAACAATTTTAAAATTTCAATATTTTGTGTTGGTTGCTGATGGAATTGGCCATTATAAGAATTAGTTGCCAGTCAGCTCTTGGATACCCACACACTAGGCTCTATTGTGAACCTTTGGATTAATTGCTATAGCCAAATTCCTAAACACAATTTTCTTATTATTTCAAATTCTGAGCATGAACAAAAAGTGTGTGTAATTTTAAAAAGATGATAAGTACATACTTGAGCTATTTTATTTACAGATAAAATGAGATGATGGCTACTTCATAGTTTTTATGATGTAAGATGGTGTTAAAATTCTACCTTACGAGATCTCAAAGAATTCTCATCTCAGTGGAATGTGAAAACTGAATTTTTCTTAGTATTTAACATTCATAGGACTCATAAGAAACATACCGTAGTACCATGACTTTTAATTTCCTCATGGCTTATGTAAATATGAGGCCATCCACAGCTGAGTATGTGTGAATTTTTTTCTTCACTCCATCTCTCTCTGAGAATTGTTTTTGAAAAATCATCTTTAATTTAGAAAAGCATTGTACATAAAAGAGTGTATACATTGCCATCTGCTAAAAAGTGTCAGAAGGCTCCCCATGGTGAAGCTTGCAGCATCCTGTGGTTTTCAACTCATTACTTGAGGGATTCAGCGAGGTTTCTCCTAAACACTGTCAAGGCTTTGCTGAACATTTGGCAGCATTGAGAGTACTTTAAGCAGCTCATTTTGGTTACAGTCTGAAAAGATTTCCTGTTTTTATGAGATAGTCTTCTTTCTAAGGGGCGGGGTGGGGAAAAAGAGGACTGTTGTTCCAGAAGGGGGAATGAACCCTCACCCCAGACACACTTGAGAAGTTCTGGAAGATGAGATACCCTGTTTTAAAGGGCATTACATAGGAGCAAGGCAGCTTTTGGGATTCACCTGGTAATGGACTACACTCAAGAGAAAGGTGAACTACGAGGTTTATTTCCTGATTGTTCCCACCAACATCTGCTTTAACGGGAAGATTACTGACTGAGTTACCACCTGGACCTGTCACACACACACACACACACACACACACACACACAGATGTATATTTAAACATGCGTACATCATGTATAGCTAGAATAATCTTCCTTAAACATTACTTTTCACAGTTTTTGTTCAAATCCTTCCAGTGGTGTAAGTTTTGAAACAGAAACCCTTCAAGTTATTCATTCAACTTTTTCTCAATTTATTCCCAACACCTGTCCTCCACCCTAGCTCTTCCCATCATTTCATTACTCCCAAACATGGTAGCTCTGCTTAGTGTCCAACTAATCCATCTGTACATATGCCCTTTGCCATGTATCTCAGGCCTATCTATTTCATAACCCAGTCGTTTTCACATTTTTAAACCTGCAAATCCTCTCAGAAAATGGAATTTTAGATGGAAATTGATTATGTAAAACTGGTCAAAGCAGAGCTGTTGTGTTCAAACAGGAATGGCTCTCAACTGTGCCTCCTGAGGTTCCCCTTGCTCTCCATGCCATTTTGTAGTGATTCCGAGTCACTTCTGTGAAGGTTTAGGTTCTGCCTGACACATTTGAAAACCACTAATCTAATATCTTTCTTTGGTAGCCTCCATCCCCAGCCACACACTCACTTCCTTAGTTCAAGTCCTATTCATCTACACCTGTGGATTCATATTGCCCCTGGACTCCGCATTCCCTCAGCATTTATTGCTTTGCTTTGTAGAACAGCACACTGTGTGGAGAATGGATGTCTTGATATCAAACATCCCAACGACAAAAATAGTTTCACTTTATCCCTTCCACTCATCTCCAACTCTTGCAGCATGCCCAGAGGCCAGCATAACAGTAGTGCTCCATTGAACAAAGAGCTGTGCAAGTTCCTCTGTCTCTGGGATTTAATTTACACATTTTCATGGTTGTGAGCAATGCTATGCATCAAAAACAAAACTCTTCCCATTACCATGAGTTTGCTATACCAGTCATGTTCAGACTTTTTTTTTTTTTCTTTTTTGGAGAGGGAGAGAGAGAGTGGGGAGGGGCAGAGAGAGAGTGAGAATCTTAAGCAGGCTCCACACCCAGTGCAGAGCCCAACACAAGGCTTTATCTCATGACCCTGAGATCCTGATCTGAGCTGAAATCAAGAGCTGGATGCTTAACTGACTGAGCTGTCCTGGTACCCCAGTCACATTCAGACATTTAAATCTTGACCACTTTCTTGATCCTGAGGAAGTATCTTGCTATAGATGAGTGCAAAAGCATGTTTAATGTCATTTTTCAGTTATCTTGGAGTTGACATGTGGAGTCCAAAACTAGAGACAGCAAGAGCCCTAACAATCCCACATTTTAAAGAGAGCCACCAACAATTGCACCACCCACTTACCAGGACTCATTAAAAATCAGCTTAAAAATACTGGGTGCTACCCATCCTTCATCTCAGCTTTTATTCTCCTATATGCAATAGAAGCAGAAGGCTGGGGGAGGGAACAGAGAAGAGTTCTGAGAATCTGAGTGGTAGTAACAGCTTTGTTGCCATACAATGTTTTTGTGTCACTTTTTTTGTTGTACTTCCTTAAAGCCAAATGAGGGGCCTTCAAGAGAAACATTTGTAACAAAAGGGGGTGCCTGCGAGAACAAGACTCAACCCATCATTCTCCTTTTGGACATGGGTCAGAGAGCCGACTTGCTGCTCTGCCCTTTTTTTCTGTGAACTAGATAGAAGTGAATTGAGTGGTCACAGGATGAAGAGAAATGGATATAGGGGAGCAGCCTGACTTTCCACTGTTGGGCTTGGAGATAGTCTGAATTTCCTGTGGGTTTAGTGAGCACTGAGCAAGGTATCTGAACTGGAGCCACTCTCACTAGGCAAGAAGTCTGCCAGCCAGGCAGTGGAATCCCAGACAGTGGACTCCCAGCTGCAAGGTGTACTATCTCCACCAGGAGCTTGTTGGTAGGTGGAAGATGGAGGAAGACATGGAGATGGAGGTGAAATTGGATGTCCATTATAGTAGGTAACTGCTGGGGGTGGGGGTGGGGGGGTGGCGAAGCACAAAGAACCTTATGAAAACTTACATGTGCACCTCTATATTTGGGTGACTATGCACTGAGGACTTCCATAGCCACAAAGTGTTGCCCAGAGAAGCAACCACAATGCACAGAAAAAGGATCATTAAGACCATTAAGTCAAGAGATGGTTTCCATTTTTCCCCCACATCCTTCCTATTCTTCATCATCATAGGAATCTGACCTCGATAACAGAAGGGCAATTCAAATTCAGATTAGGGTGTATAGAACCGCTGAGTTTAGGGGTGGAAATAAAATGAAAATGAAGTATAAGAGGAGGATTGTAGGTCAGACCTAGATGAAAGGGCTTGGAAAGTCACCAATATTCCCCCAAAATGCTGTTAACAGATGTCCAGGGGCATTTGGATAGAACATAGTTAAGCAGTGGTTGGAAAAATTAAAGTTATTATCCCCACTGAGTCAAGGCTACTCGAGAAACAGCTACTTTATTCACTTATACTGAAAAGAAGAAATCCAAACTGTAAACATCTTTGCATAAAAATTTTAAGAGAACTCCAAAGAAACAGAAATCTGTTTTTAGAGTTCCTATGGGCTCTCTGCCTTGACAGTCTACATACAGCGCTGGTCACCTGTATAATGTCACTTTAAACTCAGGTGCAAAGGCCTTCTTGAAAATTAACTTGTATTTTATTCATATCTTTATTTTTAAAGATTTATTTATTTATTTTAGAGAGAGTGTGTGTGTGTGTGTGCATTCGCCTGCAAATGAGGGGAGAGCAAGAAAGAGACAATCTTCAGGCAGACTCCCCACTGAACACGGAGCTCTATGTGGGGTTCAGTCTCCCCACCCATGAGATCATGACCTGATCCAAAACCAAGAGTTGAAGACCTAACCAACTGAGTCACCCAGGCACCCTGAAAATTAAACGAATTAACTTATTTTTAAAGAGAAATGCTTATTTCAGTGTGCAAAGTAAACTATTTATTGTTCAATTATTTTTGAACTCGGTTTTTAAGTTTATAAAAACATAAATTGAATTACTTAAAAATAATTTGATGAGTCTTATTTTATATATTTTATGAGTTGTAAATTATAAATCCAACAGCTTAGATGGAATGAAGCAAATATTTAAAGTTCCATCCTGCCACATGTGCACTCTGTATATGTAACTATGGTAAATAGTTTCTTCTGTATCTTCCCAGAAATTCCCATGCCTCTGGGGTCGTGTAAGCATATGGATATTTGTCTTCTTTTTAGCAAAAGTGGCATTTACTAGACACAATCTTTTACAACTTGCTTTTTTTTCATTAAAAATTTGTCTTATCCCAACTCTGGGAAACGAACAAGGAGTAGTGGAAAAGGAGGTGGGTAGGGAGTGGGGGTAACTGGGCAACGGGCACTGAGGGGGGCACTTGATGGGATGAGCACTGGGTGTTATGCTATATGTTGGCAAATTGAACTCCAATAAAAAAATTTGTCTTAAATATGCATTTATGTAAGTATATGCTGATCAACTTCATTCCTTTTAAGCACTGCATGATATTCCACCTTTTTATGTTTTTTTATGATATTCCACTTTATTTTTACCTCATAATTTAACCATTTTTCCATTAATGGGCTTCTAGCTCAATTATGTTTTTAAGAATGTGCTATCATGTAATAAATTGATTATCCTGATATATGTATTTGTCTATTTCTAAAAGGAAAGTCTCATTTAATTGTAAATTTTCAAACCAATGTTACAATAATATGTTCAAAATAGAGAATCTGAAGTGTTACATGCAAGCTCCACATTGGGCTCCCTTTTGGGAGCCTGCTTCTCCATCTGCCTCTCTCTGTGTCTCTTATGAATGAATGAATGAATGAATGAATGAATGAATAAATAAATAAATAAATAATTGAAAATTTTTTCTCATATAGTTGATGATATTAAGTAATTTTAAACCATTACATCCCAACCCTCATAGTTGGCAACTTATATATGGTAGAAGCAGCCAGACTTATTTAACCAGTGCACTGCATAGCACCATGTTTGATAACAGAATGTACGCTGAGATTATATACACATACCTTCTTAGCCAGAGATATGGTGAGAATTAATAGAGTAACATATACAATCTCCTAGTGACAGGTGATTGAAGAAGCTAACATAAACAGTGTGACTATTTCCTTTCTGGTTCACTCAGGCTTCATAGATGACAAAACAAAGGCACTGCTACGAGGTTTATCTTCCATTTGTTTGTCATTCTTCAAAGTAATCTCAACTTTTCCCAGCTTATCTGAGGTCAAAATATCTTCTGTTTTAACAAACCAGGGTAGAGGGCAGGGAACACTACTACTGAGGTGTGTCTGCACTGTCTTTAATAACTGAGACCATGTATTTTTCCCCCCTAAGATAAATGTTTCTATCAGCACAACACTCTTTTCTTGGTTTTAAGCCACTGACTACTCCATTACTGCTACTGCTGCCTATGCAATATGACTGTCCACCCTAGACCTGGACCAGCGCCTCCTGGACACAGCCCTCCCTGGAGATAACTGTGTCTGAAAATGGGTCTTATCCCAGGGCTGTTTATACTCAGTAGTATAAGTTGAGAAACTTCATAACAGAAGCCTGTCTTCTGAGAGGTGTGTCTGTGTGAGCGTACGTGTATGTATAAAAAGACATTTCAGTTTTCAATAAACTGTTTACTGTTCAAACATTAAATAAATGTAGAACTGTTTTAATCAGCTGAACAAATATTTAATGTACACTCCAGCATAAGAGCTATGTTTAAAAATATCTTCTATACTGCTAAGATACAGGGAATTTATGGAAACCAGTGACCTGAAAGGTAAAACAAACATTCAGGAGGGAAAAAAATGAAGTATATAATTTTAAATTTAAACTTACCCCTCCTCTCTTTTATTAGCATCCAAGAGTATCGTGTGCGTGGGTGGGGGTGGGGGACAGTGCTTGTTGGATAACTTTTATATTTTCTAGAACAGCTAATGGTTGGGTGACTCTCAAATTAATTTCCAGTAAATTGTTATGAGAAGGTAAAACATGGCAAAGCTCATGCTCTGTCCAGAACTGCATTTCTTAGTGGAGTAAGTGTTTGTTTGCTCTTTAGGTTCTAAACACTGGAGGTCATTCATGACAGTTGTGGCTTGGGTTTCTGTCCACAGCTGTTAGAAGGGATTGTCTAAAACTCCAACAGGAAATGCTAAGGTTCTTGGAAAACACTTAATCCTCAGTAGGTTCTGTGTAAATATCATAGAAATTTGGCAGAAAGTGTGTATTTTTAGAAAAATAACTTCTTACAAAGATACATGGGAAATACCTTTAATAAAATGGATGCTATCATCTTTACACTAATTGCATACTTAATTGTATTTGCGAAGAAAAATGAAAAAAAAATAAGGGTGTTAAAGTGGCCTTGCTTTCTAACACTTACTGTCCTGCTAATTATTTTGGTAGGCAGACCTCTAATCAAGGTCATCTCTCTCTCCCTGAATTGTAAGGGTATCTTGCAGTACTTGGTTGTCTGTGGCCATTAATTCTCTTAGCTTTTGGTGATTGTTTAGATATGACAGTACAAGGAGGCCATCCTATCATGTTGGCCACAGACTCATCTGCCATTCTGATCAAACAGTACGCCCACCCCATGGCATCAAGAGAGGCTTTAGAGGTGCCTGGGTGGCACAGTCAGTTAAGCAACCAAGTCTTGGTTTTGCCTCAGGTCATGATCTCATGGTTGTGGGACTGAGCCCCACATGGGGCTCTGTGCTCAGTGTGGAGTCTGCTTGAGATTCTCTCCGCCTCCCCTTGCCCCTCCCACTGGTGCTCTCTCTCTTTAAAATAAATAAAATAAACTTTAAAAAAGAGAGTCTTCAACAGTAGCTTTCTACCCACTTAATCAGATTATCAATGTAGTCAACTTGATTTACCATTCAGCATTTAAAAACACCATATTTATTGGCTTTCCAATACATGCCTTTATTAATATGGATATAATGTTTAAGTTTCTTTCTGGTTTACAATAGATAGTCATTAAATGAAAAACTTGAAGTTGTCAAGTAATTTTGTTTTGCCACTTCTTTTGGGACATAGCATCAGTCGATGTGTTTACTACGGAAGTGACCTGCCATTGGTTCAAAAAGAAATGCTTCGATTCTAGTCAGAGCACACGTCGTTTCTGGCTCCCTGCAGCTCCACGACAATTCATCCGTCTGTCCATGATCACTGAAAAGTCTTCATGTTCCTGAGAACACTGGGAAAATAGCACTTCAGAGCCTGAGTTCAGCTGTTCATAACCATAATGAAGAGGAACTGGAAGCTGAGAATTAAGAAGAGAAGAAAGGAGAGGAAGCTACTTAGCAATCAGAAGAAATACAGTGTTTATGAGATCATTAGGAACCCATTTGCAGTGCTTTTTCCTAACTAGCTTTAGCAAAACGGAAGTTGTCGACTTAAGTCAATGACTATAACCCACCCTATATCCACATGGCTGTGAAGCAATTAATGCACCTTAATGCCATAATGAAATGGTTGGAAATTATAAAATGCCTCTTCCAAATTCGGGGCTGCTTTTCCATGAGGGAGCTTTGATGTCTGTGCTGCCAGGCAAAACTGGCTCTTGTGTCAGTGGCAAGACGGTGTGCTTGGCAACAGATCCACAGGCATAACGCAAATATACCTGCCTTCCTTCTCAGTGCCCTCTGAAGTAACTACTGTGTTTGGAGCTGAAAAAAAAAAAAAAAAAGGAAATTAGAATGTTTGCTTGTTTAGCTTCAGGTAGAGCTTTGGCTATAGCAATCTCTGAAGCACCATGAAAAATGCATGGTCTTTCCCACTGCGTTCTTAGACATAGAGCACATAAACACAGAGATAGCAATGAAAGGGTCTCCATGCTGATGTAGCTTAATTCAGGCTATTTTCCTCTGACTTTTGGCTTGCTCTACCTGACTTGAGGCTACGGTATTAACATACCATCCACATAATGAGGGCTCACCTGAACAGAATAAGAAACTTAAAGGTAGATCCCCACAAGCTTTTCAGACCTTGGACTTTCCCTATACCAGCCCAGAGAACAGAATTAGATCCTATTCAATATGTATATGAGCAGTTTCCTACTTCTGAAATTCATGGCCAAACAATAGCTTCTTCAGTTTTTCCCTCTACCTTGCAACCTACCTGCTGTTTTATTTAGTGTCATCATCTCACTTCCTCTCTGTACTGTAAGCAAAGGTGTGAGACAGCCTATTCATATATTAACAGCTATTATCCATTACAAATGTTATTTCCCCCGTTCCTTATTTTTTTTAATCAGACTTGAACTTCAGGTGAGCTGGAGCACAAAAGGGTGGGTGGTATGAGCAGGAAGCTGCTGTGCATCGGGCATCCTCACATCACCCCGCACATGGCCTTTCCTTGCCCGTAGGTAGGCACGTTTATCCTGGAAGACAAGCAACTCACCTGAGCCTCCCAGGAGATTAAAGTCACTGTGTTCACCCCAGGAGCAGCATCTGGAGCTCTTAACTCTGCTCACTCAGAAAGCCAAGCAAATGCCCTGGAGTAGAGATCGGGAGAGAACAGCTTTAGCTGTCCTAACCACTTCTTAATATATAACCCAACATGTCACAGATAAACATATTCTTTCTGACATTCCAGGCATTCTGGCAACAAGTCCAGGAAGCTTTCCCAGGACTGTCCCAGGAAGGCTGGCTGACACAGGAGGCCTCTTTAGTTGGCTCTTCCCTAGTCCTGGAGATTCGTACCTACACAGTCCACTGCCTGTGGTCAGGTTTACTCAGTGGAAGCCCTACTGTCCAAACAGGGTGGGTTTCTGGTCAGAAACAAGCCTTGCCACACACCAGTAAACACAAACAAATCACCCTACAGAGTCTCTTTCTTTCTTTTAAAGGGCAGTGCAGATCCAAGGGTCAGCAGTCGGGAGGAATAGCACCAAACAAATGGAAGCTGTGTCTGCTCCACCATGAAACATGAGCCGCCCATGTCTCCAGGAGGATTTGCTGTAGCGTGTCCAAAATACACGGACCCGGGTGAGGGGGTGGGGGTGGGGCGGGGTTCCCACTTCAAAGTCTCCTCCCAGCTGCTCCTAGAGAAAGAGACTCCTTCAGGATTTCCCCCCACAGGAAAGCACTTTCGAGACTGCCATTTCTGGATTAACTGTCTTTATCTATTTGAAACTGGAAGAGACGGCAGCACTTGTTTGTTTTCTATTGATGTTAAACAGATGCACAGGCCCATTACAGCCACCCGGGCCTAATTCAAGATGAAGCTGTGATAGGAATGCTGTCGCCGTTGGGCCCCTGTGAGGAGAATGGATCTGCCTATTGCTGCATATGCGTTCAATATTTTCATTTGATTTAATGCCCCAGACTCCCCCACGGATCAAACTACACCTACCTACTCTTGGCTGCTTTCGGAAGAAAAGAGGTCTCCTGCACAGACAGGACACAGCCTTCAGAAATTCACTCTGATTTCAAGATCAGCTGTTATTTCTTCAGTAGATCAGATCAAGGCTGCAATTATTTGTTTTCTCAAATCATGATCTGTCTGTGAAAGGTGGTGAAGTAAAGGAAAGAGAATAAGGGAAAGAAGAGGGAAAAGCAGATATTGGGTCGAGCTTTAATTATTCATTTATTTTTAAAGGTTTTGAATCTCATTTGAACCAGTTTGGATCCTCTGGGCTTCCTGAGGGCTGGGCATCACAGTGAGCAGGACCTGCCCCCGACATCAGAAAATCCTAACATTTTCTAAGAAGGATTTAAATGTAAGTTTTACAGCTCTGCTTTCAGAGTAAGATGCAATGAAAAGTGAATCAAGGGTATTTGAGTTTGCAGAATTTTTACGTTTTGTTTCCCTTGTGTAAAATAAGATTTTTGCCAACATTAGAGAGCTCAGATAGTTTTTGGAAGTGAATAGGGTGTGGGATAAAAACAAATTAAATTAGTGATATAGTGAAAACCCTGATTCAAAAGCCTCTATGGAGTTTTCCCAGACAACATGACCTCAGTGTCTCTCTCTGGGGGAGAAACAATTCTCAGAGGGAGTGAAAAAAGGAAGTAAACCTATTCCATCAGGTGGAGGGAGCCTGAGTCCAGCAAATCAATATCCATATGGAAAGTTACTTGGAAGATCCAACTCTGAAGAGTCAAATCTGCCTGATGATTCCAGGAACAGAATCAAACAAGGCAGGCTTCTGGAGACAAGAAAACTCAGTCTTCTCCAGACTTTAGACCCCTTGAAAGCCACTGCCCTCCTCCTGCACTGAGAGAAGTAGTCAGTCTATCTCAAAAGCATCCAGGGTTATCATGTCTCCAAGTTGTTTCCCTGAACTCCATTTCTTGCCAGGTGATATTTTCATCCAGGCAGAGACTGATTACCACATATTCAGATTTTGCTAGAGATCTGTACACAGTTTAGGAACCACTTAAGGTGAAAGCTATCTGTGTCCTAAATGACAAAGTCAACTTCATCCAGAACTAAAATAAATAAATAAATAAATAAATAAATAAATAAATAAGCACTCTTATTGGTCAGAAAACGTTCCTCAACAGAACACCATAACACCATGCATTGGGGTTTGTTTGCTTGTTTGGTTGCTTTGTACATTTTTCAAGACCTGTGACCTTTTCAACCACCTAGCTATCATCCACCAAGAAATATTGTAATGATGGATACATAATGGGAACCGATCATTTTACAAGATGAAATATACTAATTTTTTTAAAGATTTTACTTATTTATTCATGAGAGACACAGAAGGCAGAGACGTAGGCAAAGGGAGAAGCAGACTCCTCACAGGGAGCCCAATGTGGAACTCGATCCCAGGACCCCAGGATCACACCCTGAGCCGAAGGCAGATGCTCAACCACTGAGCCACCCAGGTGTCCCAAAATATACTAATTTGAATGCATATGTATAATTGTTCCTTTCTGTGTAACAGATCCTATGCTGAAATGGCTGCTACACTCCAAAACACCTTTTCCTTTTCTATCATTAAAAATGTTAAAATCTCTCACACCTCAAGCTTGCCAGTTGCATACAATTAACAATTCCCCCAAAACAATTCCCCTATATCAAAAATATGAATATTTAGACATAATCATATTAAACATATAATGTTAACTTGGCTTGTTTATAAAAGCCTGTGGTCTAGAAAGATGGTCATGACTACTGTCTCTCCTCTGTATGCTTTAGATCCACATGAGAGATTGTATTTGGTTCTGGTACCAAATTCTCATAAGGAATAAAAAGTAAACTTAAGTCTACAACAGAGGATAACAACAAGATAACAATAGAATTTCAAGCTTTGCATGTAAGAGTCAGCAGAAAGAACTATATCGTTAGCCTAAAATAACATGAAAAACATTTAGCTGCTTCTTATGATTTAAAATCCATCATGCAGAGGATGAATTTGACTTATCCCGAATGTTCCAAGTGATTCATCTAGCCCTAGGTAGTAAAAGTTGCAAAATTTGGCTCAATTTAGGGAAGAATTTTCTAAGATTCAAATAGTTGCTTCAAGCTTAGGGCAGACAACAGTCTTTTGAGACTTGGTTGAGTTATATTCAAATGTAACATGATTGGCTGAAATGATATATAGAAAAGTCTATTTATGGAGCTCTAGAATCCTGTGATCCTATCGTATCCAATATAAACTAGGTTTTTGGGTTTTTTTGTTTTCCTTTAGCTATTTTTTCCCATTCTAACAGATGATCCATGGAAAATATCAGATAAGTCTTTCTTTGAAATGTTGTACCTTAAGTCATATATGTAACACTCTATTATTCATGTACAAATAGAAACATCAACTGATCACTTCTTAATATTTATACTGTAAATGAAGGCAAAAAATCCTCTTGATATTGACAGCCTTTGAAAATACCCCACAGGTTTGGAATAGAAGCAGGACCCTTATAAAGATCAGAAGGCAATGTCCTACAGTGAGAAAATTGATACCATGAAACAGCAATTCTCTTTGAAGCTCAGAGAAAGGGTCTACTGAGAAAAGTTAAATACACAAAAGTCAAGATTTGCCAACTATGGAAAAAAAATCAGCATCTGAAACCATTTCAAGCAAAAGTGTAATTTCTAGCAGTGGTAAATTGTCAAGTGTAGGCTGAAAAGAACTAAGACCATGCTTTCCTCCCCACATCTCTTGTCTTAAACAATTCTCATAGCAACTGGTTAGTAGGATTGGAGGACCCTATAGGCCAAAGGGCATATGGCTAAGCATCTGTGGGGTTCACTGAACATGCTGTTCTTGGCAACTACCCAATGGCATGGTACAGACAGAATTTGCTGGACTTCATTTCATGGAGATACCAAAACACTAGCAACAACTAAAAGTAAACTTTATAAACATGTTTTTATAAAGGAGTCTAGTAGTCTGAGATTTCATTTACAAAATCATCTGAACAAACAGTCCTGGCACCATCCCCTTTCTTGCCACTTCCCCCCAATAGCCAAGTCTTTTGATTTTTAACTCATAGAACGTTAAATTAATCATTTTAAAGTGAAAATTTCAGAGGCATTTAGTATATTCAGTGTTGAGCACCACCATCTTTATTTAGCTCCCAAGCATTCTCATCACCCCAGGAGGAAACCTCACAGCATTAAGCAGACACTCCCCCAGGTCGTTACCTCAGCGCCTGGCAAATACCAATCTGCTTCTTGTCTCAGTTGATTTACCTATTCTGGATATTTCAAATAAATGGAATAATATAGTATGTGACCTTTTGTGTCTGGCTTCTTTCACTTGACAAAATTTTATAGTTTCTATTTTATATAGTTTATTTTTTTTTTACCATACTTTACTTTGTGGTTCAAAGTACCTTATTTTGGGTGTCAGTATCTTTGTGCAGATCTCTACAAAGTGTGTTTACTCCCCTCATATATTATTTGAACTTCACAACAATCTTATAAAGCTGGCAATAATGACATTACTATGACCATTTTACAGGTGAGAATATTGAGACAAGGAGAGCCAGTCCAGCATACCACAATAAATAACCTGATTTATTCCGATCTTCTTGTTCCATTGCCTTTTTTTTTTTTTTTTTTTTTTTTTCTCTTTTTTTTTTTTTTTTTTTATTTATGATAGTCACAGAGAGAGAGAGAGAGAGAGAGGCAGAGACACAGGCAGAGGGAGAAGCAGGCTCCATGCACCGGGAGCCCAACGTGGGATTCGATCCCGGGTCTCCAGGATCACGCCCTGGGCCAAAGGCAGGCGCCAAACCGCTGCGCCACCCAGGGATCCCTCCATTGCCTTTTCTAAGGCACTGCATGGATTTTTGTCAGAGCTATTACAAACACTGAGCACTTACTAGCATCTATATTTTTAAATTCTCAAAACCATATTTTAAATGAATAAAATAAATGAAAAATCACTTTTGGACACATTATTACTGTACATACTCAGTCGAAAGCTGCTTTGGACACCTAACAGTTCCATAAGACTGGAATTAATCTGCACACAAGACTATATTCTGTCCCAAGTCCAGATCTCCATTTGGAGTCATTTGGAAGCCAGCTCAGCCATTAGTTCCTTGGGGCTTGTATAGTGTCTAGGTTTTGGCTCTGTTATCTGTACAGTAAGGAGGTGAGACAAAAATGACCCCTAAGGTCTCTTCCAGATAAGAATTGTATAATGCTCAGCTAAGCCAGAGCCCAAACTCAACACTGAACTCATCAGCTCCGTCTACATAAGGTTAGTACCACTATTTGAAAGATGATTCCAACAAAAGTATTCATAACTAATGTCATGGCCATTTCTTCTTGTTGACATTTTTTCAAGAAATTGTGGAATGTTCTTTACCAAACTATCCCATTGAGATTTTATTGGCTAAATGATTTCTACATAAATAGGCAAAGGTAAAGAGATCTTAGTAATTTGGTGATGGCCAGGTTTGTGCCTTTATGGTATAGAACACTATTTCCGACATTTCTCTCTATGTAAGCTACTCATTCCATGGTAAAGCCATCCATATACATCACTTTTGAATTTGGCACAAATTAGAACTGCCAAACATTATTTTTAGCATTTTCCTAGACATATTTTTTCAACCTGGTGCTCAAACGCAACCATTTATTTACATCAACCAAAAATTAATATTGGAATCTTGTTATGCCCTTTCCATAGGTTTTCCTTGGTCAGTTTTTATTTTCAGCTGTGGATTCAGCAGTTCACCCCAGAGTGGGGAGTAGTCAAGTTTAGCAGGGCTAGACTGCCATCTAGAGACCAGAGTTTGATTTCCAACATCCTGGTCCTCAGTGAGCTTGCTCTTTAACAAAAAGTAGCAATCCGCCAAATAAAGAAGCTTGAGTTTGCTTTGGCAAGGCGGGAGACACCCACCGAACCGGGAAAGGAGAGATTCCGGACCGAGGAGGTAGAGGTGGTCCAGTTCTGAAAGTCCTCCAGTTACTAAAGCCAAGCGACCACAGGAGAGAAGAAGGACAATGGGCGGGCGGGCAGGATTCTGCCCCTGGGTGCAAGAGCGAGGCTTCTTTAACTTGCTGTTCCCAACGTCCCAGTTGCTCTGCTTCAGGCCAATTAGGATTTTCCAACTTGTAACATGAGCCAGGAGTGAAGGAGTCCTCTACAGGGCTGTGAAACTCTTTCATTTGTGTGAGAATTCAATCTCGTTAGTCCTCATAAAAATCAAACCTGGTTTCCATTTTTCTGCTTGAGCACAAAGTTTCTATATCCTGGGCACATATGATACCATCTTTGCTTATTGTGCCTGCAGTTTAGAAGAAGCAGCCGTCCCTAAGATTTTAGATTTTAGATTAGAGTGATGATCATATTGTTTCTAGTGTTTCCATGGGAAGTGCATAGTTTGGAAATCCCTCCCCCGTCCTTTTCCCCCAGAGCTGTCCTACAGGGCTGTGTGCTAAGGCCATCTGTTCCATCAGACAGTCCTTTGATGGATGTGAAGAGGCTGGCTGGAG